>NC_068443.1:45880789-45920789 GCF_023373465.1 Oncorhynchus keta
CAGGGTCAGTTCCATGGTCAGTAGCTATATACAGGGTCAGTTCCATGGTCAGTAGCTATATACAGGGTCAGTAGCTATATACAGTACAGGGTCAGTTCCAGGGTCAGTAGCTATATACAGGGTCAGTTCTAGGGTCAGTAGCTCTATACAGGGTTAGTAGCTATATACAGGGTCAGTTCCAGGGTCAGTAGCTATATACAGGGTCAGTTCCAGGGTCAGTAGCTATATACAGTGTCAGTTCCATGGTCAGTGCCAACACCATATTTACAATGTGCAGGGATACTGGAGTGGTAGGGTTAGATATGTATAGGGGTAAGGTGACTAGGAATCAGGATATATGGTACAGTGGTCTAAGGCTCTGCATCTCAGTGCTATAGGCGTCACTACAGACACCCTGGTTCAAATCTAGGCTGTATCACAACCGAATGTGATTGGGAGTCCCATAGGGTGTCGCTGTCACATTCTAACCTTTGTTTTGTCTTTATTTAGTATGGTCAGGGCGTGAGTTGGGTGGGCAATCTATGTTTGTGTTTCTATGTTTAGTTTCTGTTTCGGCCTAGTATGGTTTTCAATCAGAGGCAGGTGTTGTTAGTTGTCTCTGATTGAGAATCATACTTAGGTAGCCTGGGTTTCACTGTTGGTTGGTGGGTGTTTGTTTCCGTGTGTGTGTTTGTCTGTCGCCTCACAGTACTGTTTCGGTTTCGTTTCTTCACGTTTCTTTTGTTATTTTTGCATTAAGTGTTCAGTGCTTTCTTTGATTAAAGTTATGGACACTTACCACGCTGCATCTTGGTCCGATTCCTTACTCCTCTTCAGACGAAGAGGAGATCTGCCGTTACAGACGCACAATTGGCCCAGCGTCGTCTGGGTTTTGCCGGTGTAGGCCGACGTTGTAAATAAGAATTTGTTCTTTCACTGACTTGCCTAGTTAAATAAAGGTTAAATAAATCATACAAATAAACAGAGTAGCAGTGTATATGATGATCGTGTAAGTGTGTAAAATGTACATAGAGACATTGCACAAATTGTAATAACATTTAGATAGTACGTGCAGTCACTTTGTTAGCTATTTAGCAGTCGTCTTGCTTGGGGATAAGAAGCTGTTCAGTGGTCGGAGTCTTTAACAAGTTCCCATGTCTTCCTTTCTAACAGCCTGATAATAGAGGTCCTGGATGGCAGGGAGCTCTGCCCCAGTGATGTACTAGGCTGTCCGCACCACCACCTGATATAGAGGTCCTGGATGGCAGGGAGTTCTGCCCCAGTGATGTACTGGGCTGTCCACACCACCACCTGATATAGAGGTCCTGGATGGCAGGGAGCTCTGCCCCAGTGATGTACTAGGCTGTCCGCACCACCACCTGATATAGAGGTCCTGGATGGCAGGGAGCTCTGCCCCAGTGATGTACTAGGCTGTCCGCACCACCACCTGATATAGAGGTCCTGGATAGCAGGGAGCTCTGCCCCAGTGATGTACTAGGCTGTCCGCACCACCACCTGATATAGAGGTCCTGGATAGCAGGGAGCTCTGCCCCAGTGATGTACTGGGCTGTCCGCACCACCACCTGATATAGAGGTCCTGGATAGCAGGGAGCTCTGCCCCAGTGATGTACTAGGCTGTCCGCACCACCACCTGATATAGAGGTCCTGGATGGCAGGGAGCTCTGCCCCAGTGATGTAATATATAATAATAATATATGCCATTTAGCTGACGCTTTTATCCAAAGCGACTTACAGTCATGTGTGCATACATTCTACGTATGGGTGGTCCCGGGAATTGAACCCACTACCCTGGCATTACAAGCACCATGCTCTACCAACTGAGCCACAGAAGGACCACTACTGTACTGGGCTGTCCACACCACCACCTGATATAGAGGTCCTGGATGGCAGGGAGCTCTGCCCCAGTGATGTACTGGGCTGTCCGCACCACCACCTGATATAGAGGTCCTGGATGGCAGGGAGCTCTGCCCCAGTGATGTACTGGGCTGTCCGCACCACCACCTGATATAGAGGTCCTGGATGGCAGGGAGCTCTGCCCCAGTGATGTACTGGGCTGTCCGCACCACCACCTGATATAGAGGTCCTGGATGGCAGGGAGCTCTGCCCCAGTGATGTACTGGGCTGTCCGCACCACCACCTGATATAGAGGTCCTGGATGGCAGGGAGCTCTGCCCCAGTGATGTACTGGGCTGTCCGCACCACCACCTGATATAGAGGTCCTGGATGGCAGGGAGCTCTGCCCCAGTGATGTACTGGGCTGTCCACACCACCACCTGATATAGAGGTCCTGGATGGCAGGGAGCTCTGCCCCAGTGATGTACTGGGCTGTCCACACCACCACCTGATATAGAGGTCCTGGATGGCAGGGAGCTCTGCCCCAGTGATGTACTAGGCTGTCCGCACCACCACCTGATATAGAGGTCCTGGATGGCAGGGAGCTCTGCCCCAGTGATGTACTGGGCTGTCCGCACCACCACCTGATATAGAGGTCCTGGATGGCAGGGAGCTCTGCCCCAGTGATGTACTGGGCTGTCCGCACCACCACCTGATATAGAGGTCCTGGATGGCAGGGAGCTCTGCCCCAGTGATGTGCTGGGCTGTCCACACCACCACCTGATATAGAGGTCCTGATATAGATATAGAGGTCCTGATATAGAGGTCCTCAGGAAGTCCAGGATCTAGTTGCAGAGGGAGGTGTTTAGTCCCAGGATCCTTAGCTTATTGATGAGCTTTGAGGGCACTATAGTCTGTTGAGGTGATATGCAAATTCGAGTGTGTCTAGGGCAGGGATGGGCAACTGGCGGCCCCCCCTTTGAAGGCCCTCGGATCAACCCCCCTGATAGTCAGTCAATTAGCCCATGTCAGCAAAAAAAGATGTGATTGCTAAAATTGTTTTAGCGGCCAGCTATCATGGTCGAATTACCGGCCAGGGGGCCCCACTGATTTCATTAGTCAGTCTCACTCGTATCGTATTCAAAACATTTCTCTCTATCCTATAGCAAAATGTGTATTGCAAGAAATGAGGGTAAAACAGATAATTTTTCTCTCCGCCCCATGGCAAAATGAGTAGAATTACATGAAATGTGTTATAAAATGTTCAAAATCTTCTCTACACCCTATGGCAAAATGTGTTGAATTGCAGGGAATTAACTCTAAAACTTAAAAGTTGCCCATCCCCTGGTCTAGCATGTCTGGGATGATGAAGTTGATGTTGTGGCATAACCAGCCTTTTAATGCACTTCACGATGACAGATTTTGAGTGGTAGTTATTGTGGCATGAAGCCTCAGAGTTCTCGGGAACAGAAACGATGGTGGTCAGATTGAGACGCGGGGGATTACAGACTGGGACAAGCAGAGGTTGAAAATGACAGTTGAACGTGCCTGTCAGTTGTTCTGCTCTGAGAACGAGCCCTGTGGCCTTACGAGTCACTTCGGCTTCGGAGAGCGAGACCACCTAGTCCCATGGGTCAGTGGGGGCCCTCGTGCTTTAGGTTGGTGTTGATGTTGTCAAAAGGTGCATAAAATGCACTGAGTTCGTCTGGTAGAGAGACATCGTTGGGCAGATCAGGGCTGGGTCTTCCTTGGTAAATCCGTAATTGACTGTTAGCCAATAGAATGGAGGGAAGAGGTGGTCGGTTTTCCCATCCGATCTTAATCACCCCAGGGTTACCCCCTCCCTGCCTCTTTTCGCCTGCGTTTCCTCATGGATAGCCTGAAAAATGAGGTTGGAATTACACAAAGAGCCCAGGGCAGATGAGTCGAAGTCAAAGTTGAAGCTGGAATTGAGGTTAGTATCTGCCAATCTGATGTTCAAAAGTTATTGTCAAATCATTTTAAAAAAAGTATAAACGCCAACAACAAAAAAACACAAAATAGAAAAATTTGGTCGCAGCTCGCAAGACGGCAGCCGTGCAGTACGGTGTCATCTTCCCACACAGAACTGTGAATAGGCACTTGAAAACATATTCATGATGTCCCAGCCACAAAAACATAACACACTCTATGATGGGGGGTCAATAAAACATCCCGTCTGTTTCATGTCTGACATCATAACCAGAGGATCAGTAGATCGCTTCCTGGTTATGACAACTACTGATCTCCATACATGGTTAAGACATCATCTCGGTTATGCTAACTATTCCCACATCAACTAATGTAGACCGACAGGGTATAGTTTGGACATAACAGATCTAGGAGGAGCCAGTAGTCTCCAGGGAAACGGTAGCTATATGTCTTTGTCTGTAACATGTGGTTGGGTCACGTGACATCACACGTCCCCTTCATCCTCTGGCCTTTACTCCGATCCCCGGGTTCTATGGAGATGCACGTGCAACAAACACACATCACATACATCACATACATCACACACATGCACACACGCACACGCGAAGACACACACACACACACACACACATACACACACACATATACACACACACACACACACACACACATATACAAACACACACACACATATACACACATATACACACACACACACGCATACACACACATATACACATATACACACATATACACACACACACACACGCATACACACACATATACACACACACACACACACACACACACACACACACACACACACACACACACACACACACACACACACACACACACACACACACACACACACACACACACACACACACACACACACACACACACACACGCACACACATACACACACATACACACACATATACACATACAAACACACACACACATATACGCACATATACACACACACACACACACACATACAAACACACATATACACACATATACACACATACACACACACACTTATTATCTGGCAGTCCGACATCTGGCAGTCCGACATCTGGCAGTCCGACAGACTAATCTAGGTTTGGCAGATGCCAGGAGAACACTACCTGCCCCAATGCATAGTGTCAACTGTAAAGTTTGGTGGAGGAGGAATAATGGTTGTGGACTGTTTTTCATGGTTCGAGCTAGGCCCTTTAGTTCCAGTAAATGGAAATCTTCACGCTACAACATACAATGACATTCTAGACAATTCTATGTTTCAAACTTCGTGGCAACAGTTTGGGGAAGGCACTTTCCTGTTTAAGCATAACAATGCCCCCGTGCACAAAGCGAGGTCCATACAGAAATGGTTTGTTGAGATTGGTGTGGGATGAACTTGACTGAATTGGAACACTGACTGCGAGCCAGGCCTAATCTCCCAACATCAGTGCCTGACCTCACTAATGCTCTTGTGGGTTAATGGAAGCAAGTCCCCACAGCAATGTTCCAACATCTAGTGGAAAGCCTTCCCAGAAGAGTGGAGGCTGTTATAGCAGCAATGTTCCAACATCTAGTGGAAATCCTTCCCAGAGTGAGTGGTGGCTGTTACAGCAGAAAAGTGGGGACCAACTCCATATTAATTCCCATGATTTTGGAATGATACGTTCGATGGACCGGTGTCCACATACTTTGGTATGTAGTGTATCTAACAAAATAACTACATTCTGGCATTCACTAATCCCAAACTATTGACATGTAATGTACCCAAATTTGTAATGTACATGTACAGAATTCTTACTTTACTCAAGCTTCATATGCTAACTTCCTAAACTCCCTGGTTACCATAGCAACATGTGTATGCACTAATGCCACACAAACAGAATGAAAGAAAAACCTCAATGTAGCCTATAGATATGAATTAGTGTATATATAGTATCATACTGTAGGGTATATATAGTATCACATGGTATACAGCCCAGCCCTACTCAGACATGGGAAGACTAGCCCTTGGTGGGCTAAAAGAGTCATAGATAGTAAACCCAACTTCAGAGCATGCTGGGTAACGTAGTCATAGACATACCAATCTTGACCAGCTGCATCCATTGCACAAGAATGATGCATTTATGGATTTTTTTTCATACATTGTTTTCTCTTTATTCAACCTGCCAGCCGTGTGGATATAACCACGGGAACTGAGGGTTATGAGTCAACACGAGTATTAAAGATGTGTCTACTTTGTGTTGTTGTTAGCGATGATGCTAATGATAACCTTCCTCTGGTAGATGGAAAGGCCTTCCCCAAAAATCCCCTGAACTCAAAAGTGATCTCATTGTTGTGGACTTAGAACATCCAATTTAGTTGTTTATCGATTATAAAATAAAATAAACGGAAACCTGGAAAAACAAAAGAAAAAATTACATTTTGGAAAAAGACTAAATGGAATCAGGCAAGAAATAAAAAACAATTTTATAGGGCTCTATGAATGCTTTGCTCAGTTAACTTGTGTTCCCACTGGGCAAGAGGTACCGAGTCACCAAGTCTGGAACCAACAGGACCTTGAACAGCTTCTACCCCCAAGCCGTAACACTGCTGAACAGCTTCTACCCCCAAGTCATCAGACTGCTGAACAGCTTCTACCCCCAAGCCATCAGACTGCTGAACAGCTTCTACCCCCAAGCCATCAGACTGCTGAACAGCTTCTACCCCCAAGCCATCAGACTGCTGAACAGCTTCTACCCCCAAGCCATCAGACTGCTGAACAGCTTCTACCCCCAAGCCATCAGACTGCTGAACAGCTTCTACCCCCAAGCCATCAGACTGCTGAACAGCTTCTACCCCCAAGCCATCAGACTGCTGATCAGCTTCTACCCCCAAGCCATCAGACTGCTGAACAGCTTCTACCCCCAAGCCATCAGACTGCTGAACAGCTTCTACCCCCAAGCCATCAGACTGCTGAACAGCTTCTACCCCCAAGTCATTAGACTGTTGAACAGCTTCTACCCCCAAGCCATCAGACTGCTGAACAGCTTCTACCCCCAAGCCATCAGACTGCTGAACAGCTTCTACCCCCAAGCCATCAGACTGCTGAACAGCTTCTACCCCCAAGCCATCAGACTGCTGAACAGCTTCTACCCCCAAGCCATCAGACAGCTGAACAGCTTCTACCTCCCAAACCATCAGACTGCTGAACAGCTTCTACCCCCAAGCCATCAGACTGCTGACAGCTTCTACCCCCAAGCCATCATACAGCTGAACAGCTTCTACCCCCAAGGCGTAATGCTAAATAGTTAGTCAAATAGCTACACACTATTTGCATTGAACCTCATGTTGCACTGAACCTCAGTCAACTCTTTTGACTCATCACATATGCTGCTGCCACTGCTTATAAAAAGGGAAAATGGCATTCCTCGTCAGTTGTACAAATGAATACATTCAATTGAAATGTACATAATGAAAAAATACAACCTAATTAACCTACACACACACACACACACACACACACACACACACACACACACACACACACACACACACACACACACACACACACACACACACACACACACACACACACACACACACACACACACACACACACACACACACACACACACGCACACACATGCACAAACAGACACACCGCATGCTAGGAGTGAGGTTAGTGCTGCATGCGAGGCAGGAGCGCCGCTCATCATCCTGATGGAGTGTCATTCCCAGAGTCAGTCTGACAGGGAAAGCTGCTCCCCTCTGTCACATCTCAGAGCTGAGGGACAGGTACCACTACAGCAGAAAAATGACAGCTTCATGACAACACACACACACACACACACACACACACACACACACACACACACACACACACACACACACACACACACACACACACACACACACACACACACACACACAGATGTAGGGGTTAGATGTAGGGGTTAGATGTAGGGAGTTAGATGTAGGGGTCACACACACACACACACACACACACACACACACACACACACACACACACACACACACACAATCACAGACAAAGAGGTGCACAGACACAGACACACACACACAGACAAAGAGGCGCACACTCTCTCTCTCTCTCTCTCTCTCTCTCTCTCTCTCTCTCTCTCTCTCTCTCTCTCTCTCTCACGCACACACACACACACACACACACACACACACACACACACACACACACACACACACACACACACACACACACACACACACACACACACACACACACACACACACACACACACACACACACACACACAGTAGAGTGAGAGAAAACGAGAGGTCAGATGTAGAGGTCAGATGTAGAGGTTAGATGTAGGGGTCAGATGTAGGGGTCAGATGTAGGGGTCAGATGTAGGGGTGAGATGTAGGGGTCAGATGTAGGGGTCAGATGTAGGGGTCAGATGTAGGGGTCAGATGTAGGGGTCAGATGTAGGGGTTAGATGTAGGGGTTAGATGTAGGGGTTAGATGTAGGGGTCAGATGTAGGGGTCAGATGTAGGGGTTAGATGTAGGGGTCAGATGTAGGGATACAGCAACGGAAGAGAGGAAAAATAGGAGGAATGTAGGCAGGCAGCATTAGTGGATTAAAGACTGGTCTTCTTGAGACTGTCAGGTCAGGCAGACCTGAGAGGGGGGAGGCAGCATTAGTGGATTAAAGACTGTTCTTCTTGAGACTGTCAGGTCAGGCAGCCCTGAGAGGAGGCAGGCAGCATTAGTGGATTAAAGACTGGTCTTCTTGAGACTGTCAGGTCAGGCAGCCCTGAGAGGAGGCAGGCAGCATTAGTGGATTAAAGACTGTTCTTCTTGAGACTGTCAGGTCAGGCAGCCCTGAGAGGAGGCAGGCAGCATTAGTGGATTAAAGACTGTTCCTCTTGAGACTGTCAGGTCAGGCAGCCCTGAGAGGAGGCAGGCAGCATTAGTGGATTAAAGACTGGTCTTCTTGAGACTGTCAGGTCAGGCAGCCCTGAGAGGAGGGAGGCAGCATTAGTGGATTAAAGACTGGTCTTCTTGAGACTGTCAGGTCAGGCAGCCCTGAGAGGAGGCAGGCAGCATTAGTGGATTAAAGACTGTTCTTCTTGAGACTGTCAGGTCAGGCAGCCCTGAGAGGAGGCAGGCAGCATTAGTGGATTAAAGACTGTTCCTCTTGAGACTGTCAGGTCAGGCAGCCCTGAGAGGAGGCAGGCAGCATTAGTGGATTAAAGACTGGTCTTCTTGAGACTGTCAGGTCAGGCAGCCCTGAGAGGAGGCAGGCAGCATTAGTGGATTAAAGACTGTTCCTCTTGAGACTGTCAGGTCAGGCAGCCCTGAGAGGAGGCAGGCAGCATTAGTGGATTAAAGACTGGTCTTCTTGAGACTGTCAGGACAGGCAGCCCTGAGAGGAGGCAGGCAGCATTAGTGGATTAAAGACTGTTCCTCTTGAGACTGTCAGGTCAGGCAGCCCTGAGAGGAGGCAGGCAGCATTAGTGGATTAAAGACTGTTCCTCTTGAGACTGTCAGGTCAGGCAGCCCTGAGAGGAGGCAGGCAGCATTAGTGGATTAAAGACTGTTCCTCTTGAGACTGTCAGGTCAGGCAGCCCTGAGAGGAGGCAGGCAGCATTAGTGGATTAAAGACTGTTCCTCTTGAGACTGTCAGGTCAGGCAGCCCTGAGAGGAGGGAGGCAGCATTAGTGGATTAAAGACTGTTCCTCTTGAGACTGTCAGGTCAGGCAGCCCTGAGAGGAGGGAGGCAGCATTAGTGGATTAAAGACTGTTCCTCTTGAGACTGTCAGGACAGGCAGCCCTGAGAGGGGGAAGGCAGCATTAGTGGATTAAAGACTGTTCCTCTTGAGACTGTCAGGACAGGCAGCCCTGAGAGGGGGAAGGCAGCATTAGTGGATTAAAGACTGTTCCTCTTGAGACTGTCAGGTCAGGCAGCCCTGAGAGGAGGGAGGCAGCATTAATGGATTAAAGACTGTTCCTCTTGAGACTGTCAGGTCAGGCAGCCCTGAGAGGAGGGAGGCAGCATTAATGGATTAAAGACTGTTCCTCTTGAGACTGTCAGGTCAGGCAGCCCTGAGAGGAGGCAGGCAGCATTAGTGGATTAAAGACTGTTCCTCTTGAGACTGTCAGGTCAGGCAGCCCTGAGAGTAGGCAGGCAGCATTAGTGGGGAAAGACTGTTCCTCTTGAGACTGTCATGTCAGGCAGCCCTGAGAGGAGGGAGGCAGCATTAGTGGATTAAAGACTGTTCCTCTTGAGACTGTCATGTCAGGCAGCCCTGAGAGGAGGGAGGCAGCATTAGTGGATTAAAGACTGTTCCTCTTGAGACTATCATGTCAGGCAGCCCTGAGAGGAGGGAGGCAGCATTAGTGGATTAAAGACTGTTCCTCTTGAGACTGTCATGTCAGGCAGCCCTGAGAGGAGGGAGGCAGCATTAGTGGATTAAAGACTGTTCCTCTTGAGACTGTCAGGTCAGGCAGCCCTGAGAGGAGGGAGGCAGCATTAGTGGATTAAAGACTGTTCCTCTTGAGACTGTCAGGACAGGCAGCCCTGAGAGGAGGGAGGCAGCATTAGTGGATTAAAGACTGTTCCTCTTGAGACTGTCAGGACAGGCAGCCCTGAGAGGAGGGAGGCAGCATTAGTGGATTAAAGACTGTTCCTCTTGAGACTGTCAGGACAGGCAGCCCTGAGAGGAGGGAGGCAGCATTAGTGGATTAAAGACTGTTCCTCTTGAGACTGTCAGGTCAGGCAGCCCTGAGAGGAGGGAGGCAGCATTAATGGATTAAAGACTGTTCCTCTTGAGACTGTCAGGTCAGGCAGCCCTGAGAGGAGGGAGGCAGCATTAGTGGATTAAAGACTGTTCCTCTTGAGACTGTCAGGTCAGGCAGCCCTGAGAGGAGGGAGGCAGCATTAGTGGATTAAAGACTGTTCCTCTTGAGACTGTCAGGTCAGGCAGCCCTGAGAGGGGGAAGGCAGCATTAGTGGATTAAAGACTGTTCCTCTTGAGACTGTCAGGTCAGGCAGCCCTGAGAGGAGGGAGGCAGCATTAGTGGATTAAAGACTGTTCCTCTTGAGACTGTCAGGTCAGGCAGCCCTGAGAGGAGGGAGGCAGCATTAGTGGATTAAAGACTGTTCCTCTTGAGACTGTCAGGTCAGGCAGCCCTGAGAGGGGGCAGGCAGCATTAGTGGATTAAAGACTGTTCCTCTTGAGACTGTCAGGTCAGGCAGCCCTGAGAGGGGGCAGGCAGCATTAGTGGATTAAAGACTGTTCCTCTTGAGACTGTCAGGTCAGGCAGCCCTGAGAGGAGGGAGGCAGCATTAGTGGATTAAAGACTGTTCCTCTTGAGACTGTCAGGTCAGGCAGCCCTGAGAGGAGGCAGGCAGCATTAGTGGATTAAAGACTGGTCTTCTTGAGACTGTCAGGTCAGGCAGCCCTGAGAGGAGGCAGGCAGCATTAGTGGATTAAAGACTGGTCTTCTTGAGACTGTCAGGTCAGGCAGCCCTGAGAGGAGGCAGGCAGCATTAGTGGATTAAAGACTGTTCCTCTTGAGACTGTCAGGTCAGGCAGCCCTGAGAGGGGGAGGCAGCATTAGTGGATTAAAGACTGTTCCTCTTGAGACTGTCAGGTCAGGCAGCCCTGAGAGGAGGGAGGCAGCATTAGTGGATTAAAGACTGTTCCTCTTGAGACTGTCAGGACAGGCAGCCCTGAGAGGGGGAAGGCAGCATTAGTGGATTAAAGACTGTTCCTCTTGAGACTGTCAGGACAGGCAGCCCTGAGAGGGGGAAGGCAGCATTAGTGGATTAAAGACTGTTCCTCTTGAGACTGTCAGGTCAGGCAGCCCTGAGAGGAGGGAGGCAGCATTAATGGATTAAAGACTGTTCCTCTTGAGACTGTCAGGTCAGGCAGCCCTGAGAGGAGGGAGGCAGCATTAATGGATTAAAGACTGTTCCTCTTGAGACTGTCAGGTCAGGCAGCCCTGAGAGGAGGCAGGCAGCATTAGTGGATTAAAGACTGTTCCTCTTGAGACTGTCAGGTCAGGCAGCCCTGAGAGGAGGCAGGCAGCATTAGTGGGGAAAGACTGTTCCTCTTGAGACTGTCATGTCAGGCAGCCCTGAGAGGAGGGAGGCAGCATTAGTGGATTAAAGACTGTTCCTCTTGAGACTGTCATGTCAGGCAGCCCTGAGAGGAGGGAGGCAGCATTAGTGGATTAAAGACTGTTCCTCTTGAGACTGTCATGTCAGGCAGCCCTGAGAGGAGGGAGGCAGCATTAGTGGATTAAAGACTGTTCCTCTTGAGACTGTCATGTCAGGCAGCCCTGAGAGGAGGGAGGCAGCATTAGTGGATTAAAGACTGTTCCTCTTGAGACTGTCAGGTCAGGCAGCCCTGAGAGGAGGGAGGCAGCATTAGTGGATTAAAGACTGTTCCTCTTGAGACTGTCAGGACAGGCAGCCCTGAGAGGAGGGAGGCAGCATTAGTGGATTAAAGACTGTTCCTCTTGAGACTGTCAGGACAGGCAGCCCTGAGAGGAGGGAGGCAGCATTAGTGGATTAAAGACTGTTCCTCTTGAGACTGTCAGGACAGGCAGCCCTGAGAGGAGGGAGGCAGCATTAGTGGATTAAAGACTGTTCCTCTTGAGACTGTCAGGTCAGGCAGCCCTGAGAGGAGGGAGGCAGCATTAATGGATTAAAGACTGTTCCTCTTGAGACTGTCAGGTCAGGCAGCCCTGAGAGGAGGGAGGCAGCATTAGTGGATTAAAGACTGTTCCTCTTGAGACTGTCAGGTCAGGCAGCCCTGAGAGGAGGGAGGCAGCATTAGTGGATTAAAGACTGTTCCTCTTGAGACTGTCAGGTCAGGCAGCCCTGAGAGGGGGAAGGCAGCATTAGTGGATTAAAGACTGTTCCTCTTGAGACTGTCAGGTCAGGCAGCCCTGAGAGGAGGGAGGCAGCATTATTGGATTAAAGACTGTTCCTCTTGAGACTGTCAGGTCAGGCAGCCCTGAGAGGAGGGAGGCAGCATTAGTGGATTAAAGACTGTTCCTCTTGAGACTGTCAGGTCAGGCAGCCCTGAGAGGGGGCAGGCAGCATTAGTGGATTAAAGACTGTTCCTCTTGAGACTGTCAGGTCAGGCAGCCCTGAGAGGGGCAGGAAGCATTAGTGGATTAAAGACTGTTCCTCTTGAGACTGTCAGGTCAGGCAGCCCTGAGAGGAGGCAGGCAGCATTAGTGGATTAAAGACTGTTCCTCTTGAGACTGTCAGGTCAGGCAGCCCTGAGAGGGGGAAGGCAGCATTAGTGGATTAAAGACTGTTCCTCTTGATACTGTCAGGTCAGGCAGCCCTGAGAGGAGGGAGGCAGCATTAGTGGATTAAAGACTGTTCCTCTTGAGACTGTCAGGACAGGCTTTGATGATAAGGGCTGATATTCGCCACATTGAAAATACTCCTCCATGCCGTGTATGTGTGTGTGTGTGTGTGTGTGTGTGTGTGTGTGTGTGTGTGTGCGTGCGTGCGTGCGTGCGTGCGTGCGTGTGTGCGTGCGCGCGTGCGCGTGTGTGTTTGCGCTTGAGTCAGCGGCTGGGTCGGTTGTTGCGTAGTTGTGTGTGTGTCTCTGGATTGGCGGAACCTCCCTTTTCGAACAAGACACGTCACTGAAGAAGGATAAATGGTGTTTTGTATAGTAATTATGATAGCAGAGGCATGACTGAAGCAGGATAAATGGTGTATTTTATAGTTATTATGATAGCAAAGACATGGTTGAAGGAGTGTTTACCCAACAGAGCTATCAGCTCACACACATACTCCCTGATTCTGAACTTACTCTGAACCCATAACAACCACACTTTCACTGAACCGAAACAGGAAAACAGAACCTCTCTGTGAATTTACACTGGCTGCTATGTTCCTTGATATTCCCTCAATAGAGAAGGAAGGAGAAATCTGGAGATGATGGAGTAAATAAAAAGAGTCAGGCAAAAAGACGGTGAGGAGAAGGAGGGGAAATGATGAGAGGAGAAGGAAGGGAAATGATGAGAGGAGAGGAGGGGAAATGATGAGAGGAGAGGGAGGGGAAATGATGAGAGGAGAAGGAGGGGAAATGATGAGAGGAGAAAGAGGGGAAATGATGAGAGGAGAAGGAAGGGAAATGATGAGAGGAGAAGGAGGGGAAATGATGAAGAAGGAGGGGAAATTATGAGAGGAGAAGGGGAAATTATGGGGAGAAGGAAGGGAAATGATGAGAGGAGAAGGAGGGGAAATGATGAGAGGAGGAGGAGGGAGGGAAGGAAATGATGAGAGGAGAAGGAGGGGAAATGATGAGAGGAGAAGGAGGGGAAATGATGAGAGGAGAAGGAAGGAGATGAGAGGAGAAGGAAGGGAAATGATGAGAGGAGAAGGAGGGGAAATGATGAGAGGAGAAGGAGGGGAAATGATGAGAGGAGAAGGAGGGGAAATGATGAGAGGAGAAGGAAATGATGGGAAAGGAGGGGAAATGATGAGAGGAGAAGGAGGGGAAATGATGAGAGGAGAAGGAAGGGAAATGATGAGAGGAGAAGGAGGGGAAATGATGAGAGGAGAAGGAGGGGAAATGATGATGAGAGGAGAAATGATGGAGGAGGAAATGATGAGAGGAGAAGGAGGGGAAATGATGAGAGGAGAAGGAGGGGAAATGATGAGAGGAGAAGGAGGGGAAATGATGAGAGGAGAAGGAGGGGAAATGATGAGAGGAGAAGGAGGGGAAATGATGAGAGGAGAAGGAGGGGAAATGATGAGAGGAGAAGGAGGGGAAATGATGAGAGGAGAAGGAGGGGAAATGATGAGAGGAGAAGGAGGGGAAATGATGAGAGGAGAAGGAGGGGAAATGATGAGAGGAGAAGGAGGGGAAATGATGAGAGGAGAAGGAGGGGAAATGATGAGAGGAGAAGGAGGGGAAATGATGAGAGGAGAAGGAGGGGAAATGATGAGAGAAGGAGGGGAATGAGGGGAAGGGATGGGAAATTAGGAGAGGAGGGGAAGTGATGAAAGAGGAGGGGAAATGATGAGAGGAGAAGGAGGGGAAATGATGAGAGGAGAGGAGGGGAAATGATGAGAGGAGAGGAAGGGAAATGATGAGAGGAGAAGGAGGGGAAATGATGAGAGGAGAAGGAGGGGAAATTATGAGAAGAGAAGGAGGGGAAATGATGAGAGGAGAAGGAGGGGAAATGATGAGAGGAGAGGAGGGGAAATGATGAGAGGAGAGGAGGGGAAATTCTGAGAGGAGAAGGAGGGGAAATGATGAGAGGAGAGGGAGGGGAAATGATGAGAGGAGAAAGAGGGGAAGTGATGAGAGGAGAGGAGGGGAAATGATGAGAGGAGAAGGAGGGGAAATGATGAGAGGAGAAGGAGGGGAAGTGATGAGAGGAGAGGAGGGGAAATGGTGAGAGGAGAGGAGGGGAAATGATGAGAGGATAGGAGGGGAAATGATGAGAGGAGAAGGAGGGGAAGTGATGAGAGGAGAAGGAGGGGAAATGATGAGAGGAGAAGGAGGGGAAATGATGAGAGGAGAGGAGGGGAAATGATGAGAGGAGAAGGAGGGGAAATGTTGAGAGGAGATGGAGGGGAAATGATGAGAGGAGAAGGAGGGGAAATGATGAGAGGAGAAGGAGGGGAAATGATGAGAGGAGAAGGAGGGGAAATGATGAGAGGAGAGGAGGGGAAATGATGAGAGGAGAAGGAGGGGAAATTATGAGAGGAGAAGGAGGGGAAATGATGAGAGGAGAAGGAGGGGAAATGATGAGAGGAGAGGAGGGGAAATGATGAGAGGAGAAGGAGGGGAAATGATGAGAGGAGAAGGAGGGGAAATGATGAGAGGAGAGGAGGGGAAATGATGAGAGGAGAGGAGGGGAAATGATGAGAGGAGAAAGAGGGGAAGTGATGAGAGGAGAGGAGGGGAAATGATGAGAGGAGAGGAGGGGAAATGATGAGAGAAGAGGAGGGGAAATGATGAGAGGAGGAGGGGAAATGATGAGAGGAGAAGGAGGGGAAATGATTAGAGGAGAAGGAGGGGAAATTATGAGAGGAGAGGAGGGGAAATGATGAGAGGAGAAGGAGGGGAAATGTTGAGAGGAGATGGAGGGGAAATGATGAGAGGAGAAGGAGGGGAAATGATGAGAGGAGAATGAGGGGAAATGATGAGAGGAGAGGAGGGGAAATGATGAGAGGAGAAGGAGGCGAAATGATGAGAGGAGAAGAAGGGGAAATGATGAGAGGAGAAGGAGGGGAAATGATGAGAGGAGAGGAGGGGAAATGATGAGAGGAGAGGAGGGGAAATGATGAGAGGATAGGAGGGGAAATGATGAGAGGAGAAGGAGGGGAAATGATGAGAGGAGAGGAGGGGAAATGATGAGAGGAGAGGAGGGGAATGATGAGAGGAGAAGGAGGGGAAATGATGAGAGGAGAAGGAGGGGAAGTGATGAGAGGAGAAGGAGGGGAAATGATGAGAGGAGAGGAGGGGAAATGATGAGAGGAGAAGGAGGGGAAATGATGAGAGGAGAAGGAGGGGAAATGATGAGAGGAGAAGGAGGGGAAATGTTGAGAGGAGAGGAGGGGAAATTATGAGAGGAGGGGAAATGATGAGAGGAGAGGAGGGGAAATGATGAGAGGAGAGGAGGGGAAATGATGAGAGGAGAAGGAGGGGAAATGATGAGAGGAGAGGAGGGGAAATGATGAGAGGAGAGGAGGGGAAATGATGAGAGGAGAGGAGGGGAAATTATGAGAGGAGAAGGAGGGGAAATGTTGAGAGGAGAGGAGGGGAAATTATGAGAGGAGGGGAAATGATGAGAGGAGAGGATGGGAAATTATGAGAGGAGAGGAGGGGAAATGATGAGAGGAGAAGGAGGGGAAATGATGAGAGGAGAGGAGGGGAAATGATGAGAGGAGGGGAAATGATGAGAGGAGAGGAGGGGTAATTATGAGAGGAGAAGGAGGGGAAATGATGAGAGGAGAGGGAGGGGAAATGATGAGAGGAGAAAGAGGGGAAGTGATGAGAGGAGAGGAGGGGAAATGATGAGAGGAGGGGAAATGATGAGAGGAGAGGAGGGGAAATGATGAGAGGAGAGGAGGGGAAATGATGAGAGGAGAGGAGGGGAAATGATGAGAGGAGAAGGAGGGGAAGTGATGAGAGGAGAAGGAGGGGAAATGATGAGAGGAGAAGGAGGGGAAATGATGAGAGGAGAAGGAGGGGAAATTATGAGAGGAGAGGAGGGGAAATGATGAGAGGAGAGGAGGGGAAATGATGAGAGGAGAGGAGGGGAAATGATGAGAGGAGAAGGAGGGGAAATGATGAGAGGAGAGGAGGGGAAATGATGAGAGGAGAGGAGGGGAAATGATGAGAGGAGAGGAGGGGAAATGATGAGAGGAGAAGGAGGGGAAATGATGAGAGGAGAGGAGGGGAAATGATGAGAGGAGAAGGAGGGGAAATTATGAGAGGAGGGGAAATGATGAGAGGAGAAGGAGGGGAAATGATGAGAGGAGAGGAGGGGAAATGATGAGAGGAGAGGAGGGGAAATGATGAGAGGAGAGGAGGGGAAATGATGAGAGGAGAAGGAGGGGAAATGATGAGAGGAGAAGGAGGGGAAATTATGAGAGGAGGGGAAATGATGAGAGGAGAGGATGGGAAATGATTAGAGGAGAGGGGGGAGGGATGATGAGAGGAGAGGAGGGGAAATGATGAGAGGAGAAGGAGGGGAAATGTTGAGAGGAGAGGAGGGGAAATTATGAGAGGAGGGGAAATTATGAGAGGAGAGGATGGGAAATGATGAGAGGAGAGGAGGGGAAATGATGAGAGGAGAGGAGGGGAAATGATGAGAGGAGAGGAGGGGAAATGATGAGAGGAGAGGAGGGGAAATGATGAGAGGAGAGGAGGGGAAATGATGAGAGGAGAAGGAGGGGAAATGTTGAGAGGAGAGGAGGGGAAATTATGAGAGGAGGGGAAATGATGAGAGGAGAGGATGGGAAATGATGAGAGGAGAGGAGGGGAAATTATGAGAGGAGAAGGAGGGGAAATGATGAGAGGAGAGGAGGGGAAATGATGAGAGGAGGGGAAATGATGAGAGGAGAGGAGGGGAAATTATGAGAGGAGAAGGAGGGGAAATGATGAGAGGAGAGGGAGGGGAAATGATGAGAGGAGAAAGAGGGGAAGTGATGAGAGGAGAGGAGGGGAAATGATGAGAGGAGGGGAAATGATGAGAGGAGAGGAGGGGAAATGATGAGAGGAGAGGAGGGGAAATGATGAGAGGAGAGGAGGGGAAATGATGAGAGGAGAGGAGGGGAAATGATGAGAGGAGAAGGAGGGGAAGTGATGAGAGGAGAAGGAGGGGAAATGATGAGAGGAGAAGGAGGGGAAATGATGAGAGGAGAGGAGGGGAAATGATGAGAGGAGAGGAGGGGAAATGATGAGAGGAGAGGAGGGGAAATTATGAGAGGAGAAGGAGGGGAAATGATGAGAGGAGAGGAGGGGAAATGATGAGAGGAGAGGAGGGGAAATGATGAGAGGAGAGGAGGGGAAATGATGCGAGGAGAAGGAGGGGAAATGATGAGAGGAGAGGAGGGGAAATGATGAGAGGAGAGGAGGGGAAATGATGAGAGGAGAAGGAGGGGAAATGATGAGAGGAGAAGGAGGGGAAATTATGAGAGGAGGGGAGGGGAAATGACGAGAGGAGAGGAGGGGAAATGATGAGAGGAGAGGGGGGGGAATGATGAGAGGAGAGGAGGGGAAATGATGAGAGGAGAAGGAGGGGAAATGATGAGAGGAGAAGGAGGGGAAATGATGAGAGGAGAAGGAGGGGAAATGATGAGAGGAGAAGGAGGGGAAATGATGAGAGGAGAAGGAGGGGAAATGATGAGAGGAGAAGGAGGGGAAATGATGAGAGGAGAGGAGGGGAAATGATGAGAGGAGAGGAGGGGAAATGTTGAGAGGAGAAGGAGGGGAAATGATGAGAGGAGAGGAGGGGAAATTATGAGAGGAGAGGAGGGGAAATGATGAGAGGAGAGGAGGGGAAATGATGAGAGGAGAGGAGGGTTATGTAGGGGAAAGAAAGGAACATGTAGAAAGAGAGAATAAGGTTTAGAGAATAGAAATTAGCCTATACAGTAGGCCATTCCAAAATATCGCTAGTCACTTTAAATATTTGTAAAAAAACAAACAGAAATTTGACCAACTGGGGACATTTTGTTAGTCTCACAAGGTCAACTGAGATTTCTACGGGGTTTGGGGTTAAGGTTAGAATTACTGTTTAGAATTAGGTTTAGGGTTAGGAGCTAGGGTTAGGTTTAGGTTTGGGGTTAGGGAAAATAGGATTTTGAATGGGACTGAACTATGTGTCCCCACAAGGTTAGTTATCTTTTTATGTCTGGGGGCAGTATTGAGGAGCTTGGATGAATAAGGTGCCCAGAGGTGACCAGAGTAAAGTGCCTGCTACTTAGTCACAGTTGCTAATATATGCATATTATTAGTATATTTGGATAGAAAACACTCTCACGTTTTTAAAACTGTTTGAATGATGGATGTGAGTATAACATAACTCATATGGCAGGCAGAAACCTGAGAAATCCGGAAATCTGAGGTTGGTTGTTTTTCAACTCATTCCCTATTGAAGATACAGTGGGATATTGGTCACGTTGCACTTCCTAAGGCTTCCACTAGATGTCAACAGTCTTTAGAAACTTGTTTGAGGCTTCTACTGTAAAGGAGGGGCTCATAAGGGCTCTTTGAGACAGTGGTCTGGCAGAGTGCCACAAGCTCGTTACGCTCGTTCACGTGAGAGGTAGCTCGCATTCTATTGCATTTCTACAGACAAAGGAATTTTCCGGTTGGAACATTATTGAAGATTTTAAAAACATCCTAAAGATTGATTCTATACATCGTTTGACATGTTTCTACGGACTGTAACGGAACTTTTTGATATTTCGTCTGCTCATAGTGAATGTCTTTTTGGCTTGTTTGGTCTCAGATTATTGCATGGTTTTCTTTTTCCGTAAAGGTTTTTTGAAATCTGACACAGCGGTTGCATTAAGGAGAAGGGTATCTATAATTCCATGCATAACACTTGTATTTTCATCAACATTTATGATGAGTATTTCTGTAAATTAATGTGGCTCTCTGTAAAATCACCTGATGTTTTTGGAACTACTGAACATAACGCGCCAATGTATACTGAGATTTTCTGATATAAATATGAACTTTATCGAACAAAACATACATGTATTGTGTAACATTAAGTCCTATGCGTGTCATCTGTTGAAGATCATCAAAGGATAGTGTATAATTCTATCTCTATTTCTGATTTTTGTGACTCCTCTCTTTGGCTGGAAAAATGGTTGTGTTTTTCTGTGACTTGGCTCTGACCTAACATAATCGTTTGTGGTGCTTTCGCCGTAAAGCCTATTTGAAATCAGACACTGTGGAGACTGTTTTTAGTTCGGAATTTCAGATGACTGACGTGCCCAAAGTAAACTACCTGTAAATCAGGCCCAGAAGCTAGGATATGCATAGTGTAGGTATTGATACCAGGAGAGGAGGCTCTAGACAGCAGTGTAAAGGTATTGATACCAGGAGAGGAGGATCTAGACAGCAGTGTGAAGGTATTGATACCAGGAGAGGAGGGTCTAGACAGAAGTGTAAAGGTATTGATACCAGGAGAGGAGAGGAGGATCTAGACAGAAGTGTAAAGGTATTGATACCAGGAGAGGAGGGTCTAGACAGAAGTGTAAAGGTATTGATACAAGGAGAGGAGAGGAGAGGAGAGGAGAGGAGAGGAGAGGAGGATCTAGACAGCAGTGTAAAGGTATTGATACCAGAAGAGGAGAGGAGGATCTAGACAGAAGTGTAAAGGTATTGATACCAGGAGAGGAGAATCTAGACAGAAGTGTAAAGGTATTGATACCAGGAGAGGAGAGGAGGATCTAGACAGAAGTGTAAAGGTATTGATACCAGAAAAGGAGAGGAGGATCTAGACAGAAGTGTAAAGGTATTGATACCAGGAGAGGAGAATCTAGACAGAAGTGTAAATGTATTGATACCAGGAGAGGAGAGGAGGATCTAGACAGCAGTGTAAAGGTATTGATACCAGGAGAGGAGAGGAGGATCTAGACAGCAGTGTAAAGGTATTGATACCAGGACAGGAGAGGAGGATCTAGACAGCAGTGTAAAGGTATTGATACCAGGAGAGGAGGATCTAGACAGCAGTGTAAAGGTATTGATACCAGGAGAGGAGGATCTAGACAGCAGTGTAAAGGTATTGATACCAGGAGAGGAGGGTCTAGACAGCAGTGTAAAGGTATTGATACCAGGAGAGGAGGGTCTAGACAGCAGTGTAAAGGTATTGATACTGCTTCCTCCAGTCCAGACTGCCTCAACACACTACTTCCTCCAGTCCAGACTGCCTCAACACACAACTTCCTCCAGTCCAGATTGCCTCAACACACTGCTTCCTCCAGTCCAGACTGCCTCAACACACAACTTCCTCCAGTCCAGATTGCCTCAACACACTGCTTCCTCCAGTCCAGACTGCCTCAACACACTACTTCCTCCAGTCCAGACTGCCTCAACACACTACTTCCTCCAGTCCAGACTGCCTCAACACACAACTTCCTCCAGTCCAGACTGCCTCAACACACTACTTCCTCCAGTCCAGACTGCCTCAACACACTACTTCCTCCAGTCCAGACTGCCTCAACACACAACTTCCTCCAGTCCAGACTGCCTCAACACACTGCTTCCTCCAGTCCAGACTGCCTCAACACACAACTTCCTCCAGTCCAGACTGCCTCTGCCTCAACACACTACTTCCTCCAGTCCAGACTGCCTCAACACACTACTTCCTCCAGTCCAGCCTGCCTCAACACACAGCTTCCTCCAGTCCAGCCTGCCTCAACACACAGCTTCCTCCAGTCCAGACTGCCTCAACACACAGCTTCCTCCAGTCCAGACTGCCTCAACACACAACTTCCTCCAGTCCAGACTGCCTCAACACACTACCTCCTCCAGTCCAGACTGCCTCAACACACTACTTCCTCCAGTCCAGCCTGCCTCTGCCTCAACACACTACTTCCTCCAGTCCAGCCTGCCTCTGCCTCAACACACAGCTTCCTCCAGTACAGACTGCCTCTGCCTCAACACACAACTTCCTCCAGTCCAGACTGCCTCAACACACAGCTTCCTCCAGTCCAGACTGCCTCTGCCTCAACACACAACTTCCTCCAGTCCAGACTGCCTCAACACACTACTTCCTCCAGTCCAGCCTGCCTCAACACACAGCTTCCTCCAGTCCAGACTGCCTCTGCCTCAACACACAACTTCCTCCAGTCCAGACTGCCTCAACACACAGCTTCCTCCAGTCCAGACTGCCTCAACACACTGCTTCCTCCAGTCCAGACTGCCTCTGCCTCAACACACTACTTCCTCCAGTCCAGACTGCCTCTGCCTCAACACACTACTTCCTCCAGTCCAGACTGCCTCAACACACAGCTTCCTCCAGTCCAGACTGCCTCAACACACTACTTCCTCCAGTCCAGACTGCCTCAACACACTACTTCCTCCAGTCCAGACTGCCTCAACACACAGCTTCCTCCAGTCCAGACTGCCTCTGCCTCAACACACTACTTCCTCCAGTCCAGACTGCCTCTGCCTCAAAACGCAAAGATTGAAGGGTGGCAGGGAAATGAAATAGGTAGAGGGAATGTGGATGGAGAGGAAGCGAGCAAATTAGATATCCGTGTGTACATGTGCATGTTTGTTTCAGGGAGACAGAAGAACATTTGAGGGAGAAGGAAGAACGTTTGGAGAGACAGAAAGAGAGACAGAAATAGAGACAGGGACATGTTATGTTGGGGCTTTTCAGAAGACATCTTTCCCACAATACTTTGCTCCACCCCAGTCCTGACCCTTCTCTCAGGTCTCCATGACCTGACCACTGTCACAAATATACTCCTCCTCTTCCCCTTCTCTCCTCTCATTTCATCCCTCTTTGTCATAATGCACCTTTCCTCTCCATCCATTTGCTGTATCTGATCAAATCACTACTCTTCTCTCCTCTCTTTCTCTCAGACCCTCTCCCTCCTCCCGTTCTCTCAGACCCTCTCCCTCCTCCCATTCTCTCAGACCCTCTCCCTCCTCCCATTCTCTCAGACCCTCTCCCTCCTCCCTTTCTCTCAGACCTTCTCCCGTTCTCTCAGACCTTCTCCCTCCTCCCTTTCTCTCAGACCCTCTCCCTCCTCCCTTTCTCTCAGACCCTCTCCCTCCTGTACTGTGGTGGTTAGGGAGAGGGAAGGGAGATCAGACTGTACTGTGGTGGTTAGGGAGAGGGAAGGGAGATCAGACTGTACTGTGGTTAGGGAGAGGGAAGGGAGATTGGACTGTACTGTGGTGGTTAGGGAGAGGGAAGGGAGATTGGACTGTACTGTGGTTGTTAGGGAGAGGGAAGGGAGATTGGACTGTACTGTGGTTGTTAGGGAGAGGGAAGGGAGATTGGACTGTACTGTGGTGGTTAGGGAGAGGGAAGGGAGATTGGACTGTACTGTGGTGGTTAGGGAGAGGGAAGGGAGATTGGACTGTACTGTGGTGGTTAGGGAGAGGAAAGATGGAAAAGGTGAGGAGGGGTGAGGGGAGATGTGTTGGGGTGAGAAGGGGTGAGGAGAGATCAGGAGGGGTATGAGTGATGAGGAGGGGTATGAGTGGTGAGGAGAGATGAGGAGGGGCATGAGTGGTGTGGAGAGATGAGGAGTGGTATGAGTGGAGAGGCGAGATGAGGAGGGGTATGAGTGGTGAGGAGAGATGAGGAGGGGTATGAGTGGTGAGGAGAGATGAGGAGGGGTATGAGTGGTGAGGAGAGATGAGGAGGGGTATGAGTGGTGAGGAGAGATGAGGAGGGGTATGAGTGGTGAGGAGAGATGAGGAGGGGTATGAGTGGTGAGGAGAGATGAGGAGGGGTATGAGTGGTGAGGAGAGATGAGGAGGGGTATGAGTGGTGAGGAGAGATGAGGAGGGGTATGAGTGGTGAGGAGAGATGAGGAGGTGTGAGGGGAGATGAGGAGATGTGAGGAGGGGTGAGGAGAGATGAGGAGTGGTATGAGTGGTGAGGAGAGATGAGGAGGGGTATGAGTGGTGAGGAGAGATGAGGAGGGGTATGAGTGGTGAGGCGAGATGAGGAGGGGTATGAGTGGTGAGGAGGGATGAGGAGGGGTATGTGTGGTGAGGAGAGATGAGGAGGGGTATGAGTGGTGAGGAGAGATGAGGAGGGGTATGAGTGGTGAGGAGGGATGAGGAGGGGTATGAGTGGTGAGGAGAGATGAGGAGGGGTATGAGTGGTGAGGAGAGATGAGGAGGGGTATGAGTGGTGAGGAGGGATGAGGAGGGATATGAGTGGTGAGGAGAGATGAGGAGGGGTATGAGTGGTGAGGAGAGATGAGGAGGGGTATGAGTGGTGAGGAGAGATGAGGAGTGGTATGAGTGGTGAGGAGAGATGAGGAGGGGTATGAGTGGTGAGGAGAGATGAGGAGGGGTATGAGTGGTGAGGAGAGATGAGGAGGGGTATGAGTGGTGAGGAGAGATGAGGAGGGGTATGAGTGGTGAGCGAGATGAGGAGGGGTATGAGTGGTGAGGAGAGATGAGGAGTGGTATGAGTGGTGAGGAGAGATGAGGAGGGGTATGAGTGGTGAGGAGAGATGAGGAGGCGTGAGGGGAGATGAGGAGGTGTGAAGAGGGGTGAGGGGAGATGAGGAGATGTGAGGAGGGGTGAGGGGAGATGAGGAGGGGTGAAGAGGGGTGAGGGGAGATGAGGAGATGTGAGGAGGGGTGAGGGGAGATGAGGAGGGGTGAAGAGGGGTGAGGGGAGATGAGGAGATGTGAGGAGGGGTGAGGGGAGATGAGGAGAGGTGAGGAGGGGTGAGGGGAGATGAGGAGGGTTGATGAGGGGTGAGGGGAGATGAGGAGGGGTGAAGAGGGGTGAGGGGAGATGAGGAGGGGTGAAGAGGGGCGAGGGGAGATGAGGAGGGGTGAAGAGGGGTGAGGGGAGATGAGGAGGGGTGAAGAGGGGTGAGGTGAGATGAGGAGGAGTGAGGAGGCGTGAGGGGAGATGAGGAGGGTGAAGAGGGGTGAGGGGAGATGAGGAGGGGTGAGGAGAGATGAGGAGTGGTGAAGAGGGGTGAGGGGAGATGAGGAGGAGTGAAGAGGGGTGAGGGGAGATGAGGAGGGGTGAAGAGGGGTGAGGGGAGATGAGGAGTGGTAAAGAGGGGTGAGGGGAGATGAGGAGGAGTGAAGAGGGGTGAGGGGAGATGAGGAGGAGTGAGGAGATGGGAGGGGTGAAGGGGAGATGAGGGAGATGAGGAGGAGTGAAGGGGTGAGGGGAGATGAGGAGGAGTGAAGAGGGGAGATGAGGGGAGAAGAGGGTGAGGGAGATGAGGAGGAGTGAAGAGGGGTGAGGGGAGATGAGGAGTGGTGAAGAAGGGGTGAGGAGAGATGAGGAGGAGTGAAGAGGGGTGAGGAGAGATGAGGGGTGAAGAGGGGTGAGGGGAGATGAGGAGGGTGAGGGGAGATGAGGAGGAGTGAAGAGGGGTGAGGAGAGATGAGGAGTGGTGAAGAGGGGTGAGGGGAGATGAGGGGGTGAGGGGAGATGAGGAGGAGTGAAGAGGGGTGAGGAGAGATGAGGAGGAGTGAAGAGGGGTGAGGGGAGATGAGGAGTGGTGAAGAGGGGTGATGGGAGATGAGAAGGAGTGAAGAGGGGTGAGTAGAGATGAGGAGGGGTGAAGAGGGGTGAGGAGAGATGAGGAGGAGTGAAGAGGGGTGAGGAGAGATGAGGAGGAGTGAAGAGGGGTGAGGGGAGATGAGGAGGAGTGAGGGGAGATGAGGAGGGGTGAAGAGGGGTGAGGGGAGATGAGGAGGAGTGAAGAGGGGTGAGGGGAGATGAGGAGGAGTGACGAGGGGTGAGGAGAGATGAGGAGGAGTGAAGAGGGGTGAGGAGAGATGAGGAGGAGTGAAGAGGGGTGAGGGGAGATGAGGAGGAGTGAGGGGAGATGAGGAGGGGTGAAGAGGGGTGAGGGAGATGAGGAGGAGTGAAGAGGGGTGAGGGGAGATGAGGAGGAGTGAAGAGGGGTGAGGGGAGATGAGGAGGGGTGAAGAGCGGTGAGGAGAGATGAGGAGGGGTGAAGTGCGGTGAGGAGAGATGAGGAGGCGTGAGGGGAGATGAGGAGGCGTGAATAGGGGTGAGGAGAGATGAGGAGGCGTGAATAGGGGTGAGGAGAGATGAGGAGGCGTGAGGGGAGATGAGGAGGGGTGAAGGGTGGTGAGGAGAGATGAGGAGGGGTGAAGAGCGGTGAGGAGAGATGAGGAGGCGTGAGGGGAGATGAGGAGGGGTGAGGGGAAATGAGGAGGGGTGAAGGGTGGTGAGGAGAGATGAGGAGGGGTGCAGAGCGGTGAGGAGAGATGAGGAGGCGTGAGGGGAGATGAGGAGGGGTGAGGGGAGATGAGGAGGGGTGAAGGGTGGTGAGGAGAGATGAGGAGGGGTGCAGAGCGTTGAGGAGAGATGAGGAGGCGTGAGGGGAGATGAGGAGGGGTGAGGGGAGATGAGGAGGAGTGAAGAGCGGTGAGGAGAGATGAGGAGGGGTGAGGGGAGATGAGGAGGGGTGAAGAGCGGTGAGGGGAGATGAGGAGGGGTGAGGGGAGATGAAGAGCGGTGAGGAGAGATGAGGAGGGGTGAGGGGAGATGAGGAGATGTAAGGGTTGGACTTTACGTTTATTAGCTCGCTAAATGATTCCATAAATGATTCCATAAAGGTTTAACTGCCAATATGCCAACATTCCATTCAAAAAAATGCAGTCAATCAAATACAATTTTACTGGTCACATAACCATGGTTAGCAGATGTTATTTCGAGTGTAGCGAAATGATTAGGCTTCTAGATCCGACAGTGCAGCAATATCTAACAGGTAATATCTAACTATTCCACAAAAAACCCTAATACACACAATCTAGTAAAGGAAAGGGATGAGAATATATAAATGTAAAATATATGGATGAGCAGTGACAGAGTGGCTAAGATGCAATACATAGTAAAGAATAGATAGTGAAGAATACAGTATATATTATATACATATGAGATGAGTAATGCGAGATATGTCAGCATTCTTGTTTTGTTGACGTTGAGTGCGAGGTTATTTTCCTGACACCACACTCCGAGGGCCCTCACCTCCTCCCTGTAGGCCGTCTCGTCGCTGTTGGTAATCAAGCCTACCACTGTAGTGTCTGCAAACTTGATGATTGAGTTGGAGGCCATGCAGTCATGGGTGAACAGGGAGTACAGGAGAGGGCTCAGAACGCACCCTTGTGGGGCCCCAGTGTTGAGGATAAGTGGAGTGGAGATGTTGTTTCCTACCCTCACCACCGCCCATCAGGAAGTCCAGGACCCAGTTGCACAGGGCGGGTTTGAGACCGAGGGCCTCCAGCTTGAGGAGTTTGGAGGGTATTATGGTGTTGAATGCTGAGCGGTAGTCAATGAACAGCATTCTTACATAGGTATATAGCAAATAAACTGACTGACATCAGTTGATGATATGACTTAGACGAGTTGTAAATGCAACAAGTATTGTTGCATATTGTATCATATAATATCACTCTCAGCTTTCCAAGAAAACAAAAACTGCTTAGATATATTTTAAAGGCTATTTATACAGAAAAATGGAATGAAACCCTTATTAACTGCATTTATGAAAATATAATCACATTTTAGCTTAACAATAATTACATTACAGAATTGCTGATACATCACATGCATTTGTTTTATTTTCCTGCATAACTAAAATCAGGATTATTCCTTTATTTCCAATTCATTCCAATTAGACTGGTCTGGATTTCCGGTTGACCAATAGGCTGCCAATTTCACCCCATTATGACAAAGCCCCTCTAGAAATGTAATAAGGTCTCTAAGGTCACATCTACCTCCCCAGATAGGATACGAACACTTCAGCCTCATGTCAAAATGTGTAGAATAGCGTGAGATTAGCTATAAAACTGCCCATTTTCTCTCAGCCTCATGACAAAATGTGTAGAATAGCGTGAGATTAGCTATAAAACTGCCCATTTTCTCTCAGCCTCATGACAAAATGTGTAGAATAGCGTGAGATTAGCTATAAAACTGCCCATTTTCTCTCAGCCTCATGACAACATGAAATGTGTAGAATAGCGTGAGATTAGCTATAAAACTGCCCATTTTCTCTCAGCCTCATGACAAAATGTGTAGAATAGCGTGAGATTAGCTATAAAACTGCCCATTTTCTCTCAGCCTCATGACAAAATGTGTAGAATAGCATGAGATTAGCTATAAAACTGCCCATTTTCTCTCAGCCTCATGACAAAATGTGTAGAATAGCATGAGAATAGCTGTAAACTGCCCATTTTCTCTCAGCCTCATGACAACATGAAATGTGTAGAATAGCGTGAGATTAGCTATAAAACTGCCCATTTTCTCTCAGCCTCATGACAAAATGTGTAGAATAGCATGAGATTAGCTATAAAACTGCCCATTTTCTCTCAGCCTCATGACAACATGAAATGTGTAGAATAGCGTGAGATTAGCTATAAAACTGCCCATTTTCTCTCAGCCTCATGACAAAATGTGTAGAATAGCATGAGATTAGCTATAAAACTGCCCATTTTCTCTCAGCCTCATGACAAAATGTGTAGAATAGCATGAGAATAGCTGTAAACTGCCCATTTTCTCTCAGCCTCATGACAAAATTCAATTTGTAGAATAGGAAGTTAGCTGCTTCCTGCCCAATCCTGGGGGCTGAGGAGGAGTGAAGGAATGCACTGTCTCTGCTTTCTTCTCAGGCATGCAAAGCCCTCTCCCTTCATCGCGTGTGGCTGCAAGGTCACTGGGCTAGACAGGCCCCACGCCCCAACACACACACGCACACATTAACTGATCGTGCCGCCAGTGAGAGAATTAGGCTGAGAAGCCGGCAGGGAGGGCTCGAGCAAGGGGGTTAAATGTGTGTGTTTTGATTTATACAACGTGTGGGTTTAATCCCGGATACTGATTGGTTAAAACCGCTTTCCAGCCAGTGTCTATTCCAAAAGGCTGTGACGTTGAAACGCTTATTTACTGATCCATCGCATCGTCTCATCAACCCAGCCAGGCAATTTATAAACTTGATCTCCACTCTCCCTTCTATTGGACTTGGTTTTCAACAGCGGAGATTTGTATAAACCATACTGTCGGTCTCTTTGACATGTGCATCGTTGTTTCAATATTGAAATTAGATCTCCACTTGTCCCATAGTAATTAGCATGTCGAGAGTCGGGACAAGACAGACAGGCAGCCATTCGAAATCACGAATCAGCATATTTTTTATGGATACATACAAAATAATGTAAATAGAAAAACAGGTCAAACTAAATGAAATGCGGGTAGTTTGCCATCTTCCCAGTTTCAGTTTGAAGTGATTGTGTTAGATGTGTAGTTGGCAAATACATGTCAGTAGAAAACATGTTAAAGAAATGCAAATGCAGACAAGCTACTTTTCTGTTATTCATGAAGCACTGTGTTAGCCCGAGTTGGCTAGCTAACAATCAAGGGAATAAGAATGTTGACATGACTGTGTTAGCCCGAGTTGGCTAGCTAACAAGCAAGGGGATAAGAATGTTGACATGACTGTGTTAGCCCGAGTTGGCTAGCTAACAAGCAAGGGAATAAGAATGTTGACATGACTGTGTTAGCCCGAGTTGGCTAGCTAACAAGCAAGGGGATAAGAATGTTGACATGACTGTGTTAGTCCGAGTTGGCTAGCTAACAAGCAAGGGGATAAGAATGTTGACATGACTGTGTTAGTCCTAGCTAACAAGCAAGTTGGCTGAGCTAACAAGCAAGGGGATAAGAATGTTGACATGACTGTGTTAGTCCGAGTTGGCTAGCTAACAAGCAAGGGGATAAGAATGTTGACATGACTGTGTTAGCCCGAGTTGGCTAGCTAACAAGCAAGGGGATAAGAATGTTGACATGACTGTGTTAGCCCGAGTTGGCTAGCTAACAAGCAAGGGGATAAGAATGTTGACATGACTGTGTTAGCCCGAGTTGGCTAGCTAACAAGCAAGGGGATAAGAATGTTGACATGACTGTGTTAGCCCGAGTTGGCTAGCTAACAAGCAAGGGGATAAGAATGTTGTCAGCCAGCAGGGCAACTGAGCCTGGACTCATAGACTAGATGTAACATAGTACACCTAAATCCGGGACATTGAAGTTAGTATGATATGTTATGTTTTGGTATGGTTACATAGGATAGTAGGTTACGTATAGGCACCAGCTCACTGTACCTGTAAATCGCCATATTGGCATTGGCAGGATTTCCCAAAACTGGAAGACAATGAACTCTGTGTGCATTAATGACAACAATTTGCTGGTTTCAAACCATTATACATATTTTGAAAGCTGAGAAACAAACCTCTCAAATTTCCATGACATACAGTACAATAACACCACAGTCATCAAACGGTAATCAGTTCAGAAAAAAAACACTTTTGAGAATGTGTATGTTACACAAAAACCAACAGTTTCCTCCTGGCTCGAAGCCCGTAACAAAAAGGGAGACAACGTGGAGATCAGGAATAACAAAATATATTTATTAACCAAAGTAAACTAAATACAATTAACAATGGTGTGTGTGTAGTCAGTAATCAGTGGTGTAAGTGAGTGGTTGGGTGCATAAATGTGATAATGATGGGTGTTGAAATGTGCCAAAACAAACAAACAAAACGGACACAAAAATGCCACAACCAAAATATATCGGTGTGTCTCCTCAATGATTGGGGAAGTGGTGTATTTATCCCGGGACACACCCGGGCCCAGGTGTGTCCCATGTCGCTGACGACCCACTCGGCTCCACCCACCAACATCCTAATAAGGAAAACAAGAGCAGAGAGCGAGAGAGAGAGAATACGGCAGACGGAGTGGGAGGGTCGTCACACCGTATACAAACGCCATTTCAGCAACTTCCTAATGAAGACAGAGAATAACTTAGAGCACATTGAATCGTCCTTATTTTGTGAGGTTTGAACATCTGAAATAAGAATGTAATACATTTTTACTGTGAATGAGTTGAAAGACGTTTTTGTGAACGGTGGTATTTTTAGTGAATTCTATGGAGTGTTCTGTTATCAGACACTTTCTTATCTGGACTGGATATTAAACACAGATCTGCACCAAAACATATTACACATCTAATTTAGTCGTACATATGATAGTGAAAGAAATACACAAGTAATATCATATTAATACATAAATAATCACTTTATTGAGGGAAATACCTCTTCTCACTCAAGCCTGAAAACAAAGTTATATCGATAATTGGAATTGCAAAATATGATAAGAATAAACCGTATAACAACAATAATTGGCTTCTACAACTTCCATTTCTTACGTTCAAACATTCCCCTAGTCTTACAACCTAATACATTCCCCTAGGCTTACAGCCTAATACATTCCCCTAGTCTTACAACCTAATACATTCCCCTAGGCTTACAGCCTAATACATTCCCCTAGGCTTACAGCCTAATACATTCCCCTAGGCTTACAGCCTAATACATTCCCCTAGGCTTACAGCCTAATACATTCCCCTAGTCTTACAACCTAATACATTCCCTAGGCTTACAGCCTAATACATTCCCTAGGCTTACAGCCTAATACATTCCCTAGGCTTACAGCCTAATACATTCCCTAGGCTTACAGCCTAATACATTCCCCTAGGCTTACAGCCTAATACATTCCCCTAGGCTTACAACCTAATACATTCCACTAGGCTTACAACCTAATACATTCCCCTAGGCTTACAGCCTAATACATTCCCCTAGGCTTACAGCCTAATACATTCCCCTTGGCTTACAGCCTAATACATTCCCCTAGGCTTACAACCTAATACATTCCACTAGGCTTACAACCTAATACATTCCCCTAGGCTTACAGCCTAATACATTCCCCTAGGCTTACAGCCTAATACATTCCCCTAGGCTTACAGCCTAATACATTCCCCTAGGCTTACAACCTAATACATTCCACTAGGCTTACAACCTAATACATTCCCTAGGCTTACAGCCTAATACATTCCCCTAGGCTTACAGCCTAATACATTCCCCTAGGCTTACAGCCTAATACATTCCCCTAGGCTTACAGCCTAATACATTCCCTAGGCTTACAGCCTAATACATTCCCCTAGGCTTACAGCCTAATACATTTCCCCTAGGCTTACAACCTAATACATTCCCTAGGCTTACAGCCTAATACATTCCCTAGGCTTACAACCTAATACATTCCCTAGGCTTACAGCCTAATACATTCCCCTAGGCTTACAGCCTAATACATTCCCCTAGGCTTACAGCCTAATACATTCCCTAGGCTTACAACCTAATACATTCCCTAGGCTTACAGCCTAATACATTCCCCTAGGCTTACAACCTAATACATTCCCTAGGCTTACAGCCTAATACATTCCCCTAGGCTTACAGCCTAATACATTCCCCTAGGCTTACAGCCTAATACATTCCCTAGGCTTACAACCCAATACATTCCCTAGGCTTACAGCCTAATACATTCCCCTAGGCTTACAGCCTAATACATTCCCCTAGGCTTACAACCTAATACATTCCCTAGGCTTACAACCTAATACATTCCCCTAGGCTTACAGCCTAATACATTCCCCTAGGCTTACAACCTAATACATTCCCCTAGGCTTACAGCCTAATACATACCACTAGGCTTACAACCCAATACATTCCCCTAGGCTTACAACCCAATACATTGCCCTAGGCTTACAACCTAATACATTCCCCTAGGCTTACAGCCTAATACATTCCCCTAGGCTTACAACCCAATACATTCCCCTAGGCTTACAGCCTAATACATTCCCCTAGGCTCACAACCTAATACATTCCCCTAGGCTTACAGCCTAATACATTCCACTAGGCTTACAACCCAATACATTCCCCTAGGCTTACAACCTAATACATTCCCCTAGGCTTACAACCCAATACATTCCCCTAGGCTTACATCCTAATACATTCCCCTAGGCTTACAACCTAATACATTCCCCTAGGCTTACAGCCTAATACATTCCCCTAGGCTTACAACCTAATACATTCCCCTAGGCTTACAGCCTAATACATTCCCCTAGGCTTACAACCTAATACATTCCCCTAGGCTTACAACCTAATACAATATCCTAGGCTTACAGCCTAATACATTCCCCTAGGCTTACAACCTAATACATTCCCCTAGGCTTACAACCTAATACATTCCCCTAGGCTTACAACCTAATACATTCCCCTAGGCTTACAACCAAAATACATTCCCCTAGGCTTACAACCTAATACATTCCCCAAGGCTTACAACCTAATACATTCCCCTAGGCTTACAACCTAATACATTTCCCTAGGCTTACAACCTAATACATCCCCCTAGGCGTACAACCTAATACATCCCACTAGGCCTATAATCTAATACATTCCCCTAGGCCTATAATCTAATACATTCCACTAGGCCTATAATCTAATACATTCCCCTAGGCCTATAATCTAATACATCCCCCTAGGCCTATAATCTAATACATTCCACTAGGCTTACAACCTAATACATCCCACTAGGCCTATAATCTAATACATTCCCCTAGGCTTACAACCTAATACATCCCACTAGGCCTATAATCTAATACATTCCCTAGGCCTATAATCTAATACATTCCACTAGGCCTATAATCTAATACATTCCCTAGGCCTATAATCTAATACATTCCACTAGGCCTATAGTCTAATAGATTCCACTAGGCTTACAACCTAATACATCCCCATAGGCTTCAAACCTAATACATCCCACTAGGCCTATAATCTAATACATTCCCATAGGCCTATAATCTAATACATTCCAATAGGCCTATAATCTAATACATTCCACTAGGCCTATAATCTAATACATTCCACTAGGTTTATAATCTAATACATTCCCCTAGGCCTATAATCTAATACATTCCCCTAGGCTTACAACCTAATACATCCCACTAGGCCTATAATCTAATACATTCCCCTAGGCCTATAGTCTAATACATTCCACTAGGCTTACAACCTAATACATTCCCCTAGGCTTACAACCTAATACATCCCCCTAGGCTTACAACCTAATACATCCCACTAGGCCTATAATCTAATACATTCCCCATGGCCTATAATCTAATACATTCCACTAGGCCTATAATCTAATACATTCCCCTAGGCCTATAATCTAATACATTCCACCAGGTTTATAATCTAATACATTCCCCTAGGCCTATAGTCTAATACATTCCACTAGGCCTATAATCTAATACATTCCACTAGGCCTATAATCTAATACATTCCACTAGGCCTATAATCTAATACATTCCACTAGGCCTATAATCTAATACATTCCACTAGGCCTATAATCTAATACATTCCACTAGGCCTATAATCTAATACATTCCACTAGGCCTATAATCTAATACATTCCACTAGGCCTATAATCTAATACATTCCACTAGGTTTATAATCTAATACATTCCACTAGGCCTATAATCTAATACATTCCTCTAGGCCTATAATCTAATACATTCCACTAGGCCTATAATCTAATACATTCCTCTAGGCCTATAATCTAATACATTCCTCTAGGCCTATAATGTAATACATTCCACTAGGCCTATAATCTAATACATTCCACTAGGCCTATAATCTAATCTAGAACTACCCATAACTACCAATCACTCCAGAACTACCCATAACTACCCATAACTCCACAATGTAGCTACCTAAGACAGAACTACCCATAACTCCAGAACTACCTAGAACTGCCAATAACTACACAGAACTCCATAACTACCCATAATTCCACACTGCAGCTACCTTAGACAAAACAACCCATAATCCAGAACTACCCATAACTACACAGAACTCCAGAACTACCCATAATTCCACACTGTAGCTATCAAAGACAGAACTACCCATAACTCCACACTGCAGCTACCTAAGAAAGAACTACCCATAACTCCAGAACTACCCATAAATCCAGAACTACCCATAACTCCACACTGTAGACAAAACACCAGAACTCCCTCCCAAACTATTCCTCAACCCATCGGTAACATCCACCAGACAGGCCATTTACAATCATCTGATGACAAAGTAACTTCAACCACACGTTTGACCTTGACTTGAAAATGATTTACACTTTTTGTTCCCTGTTCTGTAAAAGTGGTATCTCTCTCTCTCTCTCTCTCTCTCTCTCTCTCTCTCTCTCTCTCTCTCTCTCTCTCTCTCTCTCTCTCTCTCTCTCTCTCTCTCTCTCTCTCTCCCTCTCTCTCTCTCCCTCTCTCTCCCTCTCTCTCTCCCTCTCTCTCTCTCTTTCTCTCTCTCTCTCTCTCTCTCTCTCTCTCTCTCTCTCTCTCTCTCTCTCTCTCTCTCTCTCTCTCTCTTCCTCTCTCTGTCTCTCTCGCCCCATCCCCCTGGAGAAGGGAAAGCATCAACAGCCCCATTGTGTGTATGTGTGCGTGTGTGTATCCATTGTGTGACGATTGGAGGGGTGAAAGAGGGCATTTGTTCTAATTATTCTTACGTTACTCAGCACACACTGGATAAACACACGCACACTTACACACACAGGGTGGGGGTTGGCAGGGGATCGTTAGAGGGGGCAGAGAATTGTTTTTGGGAACAAGGGCACAAAAGGTCCTCCTGCAGGTCAACTAGGGTCAGTTTTGGTTGTGGACAAACCTCTCCCTTTTATGAATGGAAAAACAAAGCCGTCTCGGAATATGTGTGTGAGCAGGCTGGTCACTACAAATAGCCGACGAGTTTGAAAATGTCCGGAAAACTTTCATATAGGCCTTCTTTCGAAGCTCACAAAAAATGATCACCCAGCACTGGGCGAAAACTCATGAGGCTCGGAGCTGGAGCACGCTGCTTCGACCACTGCGCCAGGGCAGTTCACCATGCTCTAGCAAGCCGCGAGCACACCATGAATACAGATGTTGTTTATAATAATTTTGTTTTAAGCCTTCCTCAAACCATAGCCCTATCCTTAACCACTCTCAATTAACTGTTAACCCTGGAGTTGTTTCTGTTTTCACCCTGTAACCACGCGGAATCAACCCTGTAACCAAGTAGATTAACCCTGTAACCAATCAGAATTAACCCTGTAACCAAGCAGTATTAACCCTGTAACCAAGCGGAATTAACCCTGTAACCACGCGGAATCAATCCTGTAACCAAGTAGATTTACCCTGTAACCAAGTAGATTAACCCTGTAACCAAGTAGAATCAACCCTGTAACCAAGTAGAATTAACCCTGTAAGCAAGTAGATTCAACCCTGTAACCAAGCGGAATCAACCCTGTAACCAAGTAGAATCAACCTTTGTAACCAAATAGAATGAACCCTGTAACCAAGTAGCATGAACCCTGTCACCAAGTAGCATGAACCTTTGTAACCAAATAGAATCAACCCTGTAACCAAGTAGATTTAACCCTGTAACCAGGTAGAATTAACCCTGTGACCAAGTAGTATGAACCCTGTAACCAAGTAGAATCAACCCTGTAACCAAGTAGAATCAACCCTGTAACCAAGTAGCATTAACCCTGTAACCAAGTAGAATCAACCCTGTAACCAAGTGGAATCAACCCTGTAACCAAGTAGAATGAACCCTGTAACCAAGTAGAATGAACCCTGTAACCAAGTAGCATGAACCCTGTAACCACGTGGAATCAACCGTGTAACCAAATAGAATCAACCCTATTTCCAAGTAGAATTAACCCTGTAACCAAGTGAAATCAACCCTGTAACCACACGGAATTAACCCTGTCACCAAGTAGATTAACCCTGTAACCACCAGAATTAACCCCGTAACCAAGTAGAATTTACCCTATAACCAAGTAGAATTAACCCTGTAACCACACTGAATTAACCCTGTAACCAAGCAGAATTAACCCTGTAACCAAGCAGAATTTACCCTGTAACCAAGTGAAATCAACCATGTAACCACACGGAATTAACCCTGTAACCAAGTAGATTAACCCTGTAACCACCAGAATTAACCCTGTAACCAAGTAGAATTAACCCTGTAACCAAGTAGAATTAACCCTGTAACCAAGTAGAATTAACCCTGTAACGTAACCAAGTAGAATTAACCCTGTAACCATGCAGAATTAACCCTGTAACCAAGTAGAATTAACCCTGTAACTAAGTAGAATTAACCCTGTAACCAAGTAGAATTAATGCGTCAAAAATAGACTTTGAGCTTCGAAGGGAAACTATGAGATCTTCTTGTTGTGAGTAGTGCTGTGGTTGTCACGAAATTTCATCAGACGGTTATTGTCAAGCAAATAACTGTCGGTCTCACGGCAATTGACCGTTAATTAACTTAAACCCATTTAGCATCTCCTGGCTTCCACACACAGCCTACAAGCCACTGATGCAGACCTCTGGGACATCTACATTTTAAAAAGTCTAATAAGTATCATAGCCTACACCTTCAAACAACTTCTCCCTCAACGTGATCAAGACAAAGGAGATGATTGTGGACTACAGGAAAAAGAGGACCGCGAACGCCCCCATTCTCATCCACGGTGCTGCAGTTTTGTAGGTTGAGAGCTTTATGTTCCTTGATGTCCACATCACCAACAAACTAACATGGTCCAAGCACACCAAGACAGTCGTGAAGAGGACCCGACAAACCTATTCCCCCTCAGGAGACTGAAAAGATTTGACATGGGTCCTCAGATCCTCAAAAGGTTCTACAGCTGCGCCATCGAGAGCATCCTGACTGGTTGCATCACTGCCTGGTATGGCAACAGCTCGGCCTCCGACGGCAAGGCACTCCAGAGGGTAGTGCGAACGGCCCAGTAAATCATCGGGGCCAAGCTTCCTGCCATCCAGGACCTCTATACCAGGCGGTGTCAGATGAAGGCCCTCAAAGTTGTCAAAGACTCCAGCCACCCTGTTCTCTCTGCTACCGCATGGCAAAAGGTACCGCAGCGCCAAGTCTAGGTCCAAGAGGCTGAACAGCTTCTACCCCCAAGTCATAAGACTCCTGAACATCTAATCAAATGGCTACCCGGACTATTTGCATTGCCCCCCCCACCCTCTGTTGTTATCATCTATGCATAGTCACCTTAATAACTCTAACAACATGTACATATTGCCTCAATTACCTCAACTAACCGGTGCCCCCCTGTATATAGCCTCCACATTGACTCTATACCGGTACCCGCCTGTATATAGCCTCCACATTGACTCTGGCAATAACTGTAATAACGGTAATAACAGTAATAACGGTAATAACGGTAATAACGGTAATAACAGTAATAACGGTAATAACAGTAATAACGGTAATAACAGTAATAACGGTAATAACGGTAATAACAGTAATAACGGTAATAACAGTAATAACGGTAATAACGGTAATAACTGTAATAACGGTAATAACTGTAATAACGGTAATAACGGTAATAACGGTAATAACGGTAATAACAGTAATAACGGTAATAACTGTAATAACGGTAATAACAGTAATAACAGTAATAACTGTAATACCGGTAATAACGGTAATAACAGTAATAACTGTAATAACGGTAATAACGGTAATAACAGTAATAACTGTAATAACGGTAATAACGGTAATAACAGTAATAACTGTAATAACGGTAATAATGGTAATAATGGTGATAACGGTAATAACGGTAATAACGGTAATAACGGTAATAACGGTAATAACGGTGATACCGGTAATAACGGTAATAATGGTAATAACGGTAATAACAGTAATAACTGTAATAACGGTAATAACGGTAATAACTGTAATAACGGTAATAACAGTAATAACGGTGATAATGGTGATAACGGTAATAACAGTAATAACGGTAATAACGGTGATAACGGTGATAACTGTAATAACTGTAATAACGGTAATAACGGTGATAACGGTAATAACAGTAATAACTGTAATAACGGTAATAACGGTAATAACAGTAATAACTGTAATAACGGTAATAACGGTAATAACAGTAATAACTGTAATAACGGTAATAACGGTAATAATGGTGATAACGGTAATAACGGTAATAACGGTAATAACGGTAATAACGGTAATAACGGTGATAACGGTAATAACGGTAATAACGGTAATAACAGTAATAACTGTAATAACGGTAATAACGGTAATAACTGTAATAACGGTAATAACGGTAATAACGGTGATAATGGTGATAACGGTAATAACTGTAATAACGGTAATAACGGTGATAACGGTGATAACTGTAATAACTGTAATAACGGTAATAACGGTGATAACGGTGATAACTGTAATAACGGTAATAACGGTAATAACGGTAATAACGGTAATAACGGTGATAACGGTAATAACGGTAATAACGGTAATAACAGTAATAACTGTAATAACGGTAATAACGGTAATAACTGTAATAACGGTAATAACAGTAATAACGGTGATAATGGTGATAACGGTAATAACTGTAATAACGGTAATAACGGTGATAACGGTGATAACGGTAATAACTGTAATAACGGTAATAACGGTGATAACGGTGATAACTGTAATAACTGTAATAACGGTAATAACGGTAATAACAGTAATAACTGTAATAACGGTAATAACGGTAATAACAGTAATAACTGTAATAACGGTAATAACGGTAATAATGGTGATAACGGTAATAACGGTAATAACGGTAATAACGGTAATAACGGTGATAACGGTAATAACGGTAATAACGGTAATAACAGTAATAACTGTAATAACGGTAATAACGGTAATAACTGTAATAACGGTAATAACAGTAATAACGGTGATAATGGTGATAACGGTAATAACTGTAATAACGGTAATAACGGTGATAACGGTGATAACTGTAATAACTGTAATAACGGTAATAACGGTGATAACGGTGATAACTGTAATAACTGTAATAACGGTAATAACGGTGATAACGGTAATAACAGTAATAACTGTAATAACGGTAATAACGGTAATAACAGTAATAACTGTAATAACGGTAATAACGGTAATAACAGTAATAACTGTAATAACGGTAATAACGGTAATAATGGTGATAACGGTAATAACGGTAATAGCGGTAATAACGGTAATAACGGTAATAACGGTGATAACGGTAATAACGGTAATAACGGTAATAAC
>NC_068443.1:45928976-45946476 GCF_023373465.1 Oncorhynchus keta
ATAATGTCTGACCTGGACCCGCGGCTAGAACGTAACTATGTGTTTTACGTTTTATTATGTTTTAAACTAAAGGCGCTGTGAATTATGGGCCTGTTCTGACATATATGATAGTTGGCTTCTAAATGAGTTGGAAAAAGTGGGTTTGGTGTCAATTGGTATCAGTTTGCGTCAAATGACATCTAATTGACTGATGGACACTGACTTGCTAGTTGACTTTTTGTACATTAGCAATATGTTTAAACGGAGAGGACCATCACCAAAAGTGACATTCTGAAATCAACCCTAACGAGCCATGGAGATGAACCAGAATCACTGCCCAGCTATCCCGAGTTCATCAACCAGTCAATTCCACATTCCTGCAGGATTTTATAGCATGACAAATTCGTGATGGTACTGCCCATTGAACCATATTGCAAATGCACAGTGACTTTGCAAAAGTGAGAAAACATAAACAAATGGACATGATGAAATCAACACAACGAGTGATGGAAATGTACAACTATCACTGCTCAGCCATCCTGTGTTCATCAGACCAGTCAATTTTGCATTTTGAGCATGTCAAATTTCATATGGTAAATGCACATGAAACATATTGCAAATGCGCGCACTTGCAATATGATTCTATAGTGTAAAACATCACCTAATGGACATGATGAAATCAACACAACGAGTGATGGAAATGTACAACTATCACTGCTCGGCCATCCTGTGTCCATCAGACCAGTCAATTTTGCATTTTTGAGCATGTCAAATTTCATATGGTAAATGCATTTGAAACATATTGCAAATGCGCGCGCACTTGCAATATGATTCTATAGTGTAAAAACATCACCTAATGGACATGATGAAATCAACACAACGAGTGATGGAAATGTACAACTATCACTGCTCGGCCATCCTGTGTCCATCAGACCAGTCAATTTTGCATTTTTGAGCATGTCAAATTTCATATGGTAAATGCACATTGAAACATATTGCAAATGCGCGCGCACTTGCAATATGATTCTATAGTGTAAAACATCACCTAATGGACATGATGAAATCAACACAACGAGTGATGGAAATGTACAACTATCACTGCTCGGCCATCCTGTGTCCATCAGACCAGTCAATTTGCATTTTTGAGCATGTCAAATTTCATATGGTAAATGCACATTGAAACATATTGCAAAATGCGCACTTGCAATATGATTCTATAGGTAAAACATCACCTAATGGACATGATGAAATCAACACAACGAGTGATGGAAATGTACAATTCATCACTGCCTGGCCATCCTGTGTTCCCATAGCGAGCATTAATATCAGAATGACCGGTAAATGCATTTACAACCATATTTTTATTTTGGGTTACTAGTTGCACAACAATGCACGTGCATTTGCAATATGATTCTATAGTGAAAAACATCACCTAATGGACATGATGAAATCAACACAACAAGTGATGGAAATGTACAACTATCACTGCTCGGCCATCCTGTGTTCATCAGACCAGTCAATTTCACATTCCTGCAGGATTTTTATAGCATGACAAATTCGTGATGGTACCTGCCCATTGAACCATATTGCAAATGCACAGTGACTTTGCAAAAGTGAGAAACATAAACAAATGGACATGATGAAATCAACACAACAGGTGATGGAAATGTACAACTATCACTGCTCAGCCATCCTGTGTTCATCAGACCAGTCAATTTTGCATTTTGAGCATGTCAAATTTCATATGGTAAATGCACATTGAAACATATTGCAAATGCGCGCACTTGCAATATGATTCTATAGTGAAAAACATCACCTAATGGACATGATGAAATCAACACAACGAGTGATGGAAATGTACAACTATCACTGCTCGGCCATCCTGTGTCCATCAGACCAGTCAATTTAGCATTTTTGAGCATTTCAAATTTCATATGGTAAATGCACATTGAAACATATTGCAAATGCGCGCGCACTTGCAATATGATTCTATAGTGTAAAAACATCACCTAATGGACATGATGAAATCAACACAACGAGTGATGGAAATGTACAACTATCACTGCTCGGCCATCCTGTGTCCATCAGACCAGTCAATTTTTGCATTTTTGAGCATTTCAAATTTCATATGGTAAATGCACATTGAAACATATTGCAAATGCGCGCACTTGCAATATGATTCTATAGTGTAAAACATCACCTAATGGACATGATGAAATCAACACAACGAGTGATGGAAATGTACAACTATCACTGCCCGGCCATCCTGTGTTCCCATAGCGAGCATTAATATCAGAATGACCGGTAAATGCATTTACAAACCATATTTTTATTTTTGGGTTACCAGTTGCACAACAATGCACGTGCATTTGCAATATGATTCTATAGTGAAAAAACATCACCTAATGGACATGATGAAATCAACACAACAAGTGATGAAATGTACAACTATCACTGCTCGGCCATCCTGTGTTCATCAGACCAGTCAATTTCACATTCCTGCAGGATTTTTATAGCATGACAAATTCGTGATGGTACCTGCCCATTGAACCATATTGCAAATGCACAGTGACTTTGCAAAAGTGAGAAAACATAAACAAATGGACATGATGAAATCAACACAACAGGTGATGGAAATGTACAACTATCACTGCTCAGCCATCCTGTGTTCATCAGACCAGTCAATTTTGCATTTTGAGCATGTCAAATTTCATATGGTAAATGCACATTGAAACATATTGCAAATGCACGTGCACTTGCAATATGATTATATAGTGAAAAAACATCACAAAATGGACATGATGAAGTCAACACAACGAGTGATGGAAAGGAACAACTATCACTGCCCGGCCATCCCGAGTTCATCAGGCCAGTCAATTTTGCATTTCTGCAGGATTTTTGAGCATGTCAAATTTCTTACGTCATTTGGCCCACAAAAAATCCTTATGCACAATTTAAAAATATATAAAAAATATGATAATAAAATTGGACAAAAGTATATTCATACAGTTCTTACACATGTGTAATTGACAAAAAATTGAAAGAATTTCAAAAAACGGTCCAGAAAGCACTTTTTTAACCTGTTAGAACTCTAGGGGCAGTATTTCATTTTTGGATAAAAAGACGTGCCCGTTTTTAGCGATATTTTGTCACGAAAAGATGCTCGACTATGCTTGGAATTGATAGTTTTGGAAAGAAGACACTCTGACGTTTCCAGAACTGTAAAGATTTTCACTGTGAGTGCCATAGAACAATATCTACAGGCAAAACCAAGATGTTTGAGTGACCAGGAAATCAACAGGATTTTTGAAGGCACGTTTTCAATGATCTCCTTATATGGCTGTGAATGGCACAGGAATCAACGGACACTTCCTATCGCTTTCCCCCAGGTGTCTGCAGCATTGTGGACGTCTTTGTAGGCATATCATTGGAAGATTGGCCATAAGAGCCTACAATTACCAAGTGTCCCGCATGGTGTCTGCGTGGAAATTGGTGCGCAAAAGTCAGGTCCCAGTATTTTTCCATCCGAATCAGAGAAGAATGCACGTGTCTAGGACTGGCATTTCAATGAAGAGATATATGACCAAACACCTTGAGGATTGATTCAAACAACGTTTTCCATGTTTCAGTCGATATTATGGAGTTAATTCGGAAAAAGTTCGACGTTTAGGTGACTGAATTTTCGGTTAGTTTCGGTAGCCAAATGCATAGTAACAAAACGGAACGTTGTGTCCTACACAAGCATCTTTCAGGAAAAACTGGACATCTGCTATGTAACTGAGAGTCTCCTCATTGAAACATCTGAAGTTCTTCAAAGGTAAATGATTTTATTTGATCCCTTTGCTGGTTTTTGTGAATGTTGCGTGCTAAATGCTAACGCTAAATGCTACGCTAGCTATCACCACTCTTACACAAATTATTGATTTTCTCTGGTTCTAAAGCATATTTTGAAAATCTGAGACGACAGGATTGTTAAGAAAAGGATAAGCTTGAGGACAGGCATATTTATTTCATTTATTTTGCAATTTTCAGAAATCGCTAATGTTGCGTTATGGTAATGAGCTTGAGGCTGTAGTCACAATCCCGGATCCGGGATGGGGCGGCCTAACAGGTTAAGGGTGTGTGAAGTTTTTTACAAAATTTTGACATTTTTGACTTTTGACTTTTGACTTCCTATGAAATCATATTGGAATTGGACAAAACATATTCCTTATGCGCATGTAAAAAAAAAAAAAAAAAAAATATGATAATAAAATTGGACAAAAGTATATTCATACAGTTCTTACACATGTGTAATTGACAAAAATCGAAAGAATTTCGAAAAACGGTCCAGAAAGCACTTTTTAAGGGTGTGTGAAGTTTTTTACAAAATTTTGAAATTTTTGACTTTTGACTTTGACTTCCTATGAAATCATATTGGAATTGGACAAAACATATTCCTTATGCGCATGTAAAAAAAAAAAAAATTATGATAATAAAATTGGACAAAAGTATATTCATACAGTTCTTACACATGTGTAATTGACAAAAAATCGAAAGAATTTCGAAAAACGGTCCAGAAAGCACTTTTTATGGGTGTGTGAAGTTTTTACAAAATTTTGACATTTTTGACTTTTGACTTTTGACTTCCTATGAAATCATATTGGAATTGGACAAAACATATTCCTTATGCGCATATAAAAAAAAAATAAAAAAATTATGATAATAAAATTGGACAAAAGTATATTCATACAGTTCTTACACATGTGTAATTGACAAAAAAATCGAAAGAATTTCGAAAAACGGTCCAGAAAGCACTTTTTTAAGGGGTGATAAGTTTTTGAAAAAAGTTCATTTTTTCAAAATTTTACTTTTGGACATTAATTTGGGTTACATATCCAATATGAAAAACCCCGGTGGAGCGCATTTGCCCCCTGTTGAATTTTTAAAGTGTTACAACTGGCAATTACCATATGGCATTTGCAATACACTTTGGATGAATCAACGCCGAATTGGGTGGTATTGGCCAATGTGTATATGGTTTGTCCGATGCCAATGACATGCCATTCATTTTTGTCCAATACAGGGGGGTATTCCCTTACATCCAGAAGGCAAGGTCAGTACAGGTGCATCAACGCTGGGACCGAGAGACTGAAAAACAGCTTCTATCTCAAGGTCATCAGACTGTTAAACAGCCATCACTAACACAGAGAGGCTGCTGCCTACATACAGACTTGAAATCATTGGCCACTTTAATAAATGATCACTAGTCACATTAATAATGTTTACATATCTTGCATTACTCATCTCATATGTATATACTGTATTTTATGCCATCTTGCCTATGCAGCTCTATCATTGCTCATCCATATATGTATATGTAAATATTCTTATTCCATTGCTTTACTTAGATGTGTGTGTATTAGTTAGTTGTTGTGGAATTGTTAGATTACATGTTAGATATTGCTGCACTGTCGGAATTACTACACTCGTAATAACATCGGCTAACCATGTGTATGTGACCATTAACATTTGAAATTAACTGCAGCTCCTCTACCACCTCATTGATACACTTGTTAGACACATTGCAAATACTCTCCAATTTCAGAAAATTACATTTTGCAATTCTTCTGATTCTTCTAAAGTATTGTCCTCTTCAAGGACTTAGTCATTATCTTGGGTATTTGACAGGTCATCATATTTTAGCAAGATTTCAGACTATGAGGATTGTGTTTCGGCTGCTATGAGATGCATTGGTTACATAAACATTTGTTCTAAAAACACACTTGTCAAATATGCAGAGGACAGTTTTGTGCCTCTTAAGATGGATTCCAAGATGGCCCGTCGTTGGAGGTTCCGGACTGTGGCCCGTCGTTGGAGGTTCCGGACTGTGGCCCGTCGGAGGTTCCGGACTGTGGCCCGTCGTTGGAGGTTCCGGACTGTGGCCCGTCGTTGGAGGTTCCGGACTGTGGCCCGTCGTTGGAGGTTCCGGACTGTGGCCCGTCGTTGGAGGTTCCGGACTGTGGCCCGTCGTTGGAGGTTCTGGACTGTGGCCCGTTGTTGGAGGTTCCGGACTGTGGCCCGTCGTTGGAGGTTCCGGACTGTGGCCCGTCGTTGGAGGTTCCGGACTGTGGCCCGTCGTTGGAGGTTCCGGACTGTGGCCCGTCGTTGGAGGTTCCGGACTGTGGCCCGTCGTTGGAGGTTCCGGACTGTGGCCCGTCGTTGGAGGTTCCGGACTGTGGCCCGTCGTTGGAGGTTCCGGACTGTGGCCCGTAGTTTGAGGTTCCGGACTGTGGCCCGTAGTTTGAGGTTCCGGACTGTGGCCCGTAGTTTGAGGTTCCGGACTGTGGCCCGTAGTTTGAGGTTCCGGACTGTGGCCCGTCGTTGGAGGTTCCGGACTGTGGCCCGTCGTTGGAGGTTCCGGACTGTGGCCTGTCGTTGGAGGTTCTGGACTGTGGCCCGCCGTTGGAGGTTCCAGACTGTGGCCCGTCGTTGGAGGTTCCGGACTGTGGCCCATCGTTGGAGGTTCCAGACTGTGGCCCGTCGTTGGAGGTTCCCGGACTGTGGCCCGTCGTTGGAGGTTCCGGACTGTGGCCCGTCGTTGGAGGTTCCGGACTGTGGCCTGTCGTTGGAGGTTCCGGACTGTGGCCCGTCGTTGGAGGTTCCGGACTGTGGCCCGTCGTTGGATGTTCTGGACTGTGGCCCGTCGTTGGAGGTTCCAGACTGTGGCCCGTCGTTGGAGGTTCCGGACTGTGGCCCGTCGTTGGAGGTTCCGGACTGTGGCCCGTCGTTGGAGGTTCCGGACTGTGGCCCGTCGTTGGATGTTCTGGACTGTGGCCCGTCGTTGGAGGTTCCAGACTGTGGCCCGTCGTTGGAGGTTCCGGACTGTGGCCCGTCGTTGGAGGTTCCGGACTGTGAAACGTCGCGGAAGCTCTGGACTGGGAACTGTCGCCAGAAGCTCTGGACTGGGAACTGTCGCCAGAAGCTCTGGACTGGGAACTGTCGCCGGAAGCTCTGGACTGTGGAGGCTCACTGGAGGCCTGATGTGTGGGACCGGTACAGGTGGCACCGGGATGAAGACACGCACCTCAGGGCGAGTGCGAGGAGAAGGCACAGGACGTATGAGACTGTTGAGGCACACTGGAGGTCTGGAGCGTAAATCTGGCACAACCCGTCCTGCCTGGATGTTTATTTTCACCCTGCAAATACGGGCGCTGGCACAGGACGCAATGGGCTGTGCAGAAGCACCAGAGATACAGTGCGCAGATCCGGCGCAGGATATCCTGGTCCAAGGAGGTGTACTGGAGACCAGGAGCACTGAGCCGGCACAATCCGTCCTGGCTGGATGCCCATTCTAGCCCAGCCAATGCGGGGATCTGGAATAGAGAGCACCGGACTATGAATGCGCACTGGAGACACCGTGCGCATCATTGCATAACACGGTGCCTGACCAGTCACACGCTTCCCACGGTAAGCACGAGGAGTTGGCTCAGGTCTGAACCCTGACTCTGCCCCCCGCAAAAATATTTTTGGAGCTGCCTCGAGGGTTTCCGTGCTAGCCGTGTCCCCTCGTATCGTTGCCGTTCCTCTTTCGCTGTTTCCACCTGTTTCCACCTGTTGCCACCTGTTTCCACCTGTTTCCATGGCAGGGTCTTGTCCCCTGCCATAACCTCCTCCCAGGTCCAGGATGTCCTCCACTCTCTTTTCTCCCGGGCCCAGGATCCCTGCTCCTCTTGAACACGCTGCTTGGTCCTTTTTTGTGGGTAGTTCTGTAACAATCGTCGTATGAAGGAGTGGACCAAAACACAGCGTGGTAAGTGTTCATGATAAATTAATACTCAAATAAAATAACAAAAAGGGGAAACCAAACAGTCCTGTCAGGTGCAGACACTAAACAGAAAACAACTACCCACAAAACCCAAACGAAAAATAACTTATATATGATCCCCAATCAGCGACAACGATAGACAGCTGCCTCTGATTGGGAACCACACCAACATAGAAATAAAGAAACTAGAATGCCCACCTAGTCACACCCTGGCCTAACGAAAATAGAGAATAAAAACCTCTCTATGGCCAGGGCGTGACAGTATATATGCATTCTCAGTTGAGAAACTGCAAAGGCTGCACACTTCACATCTAAAAGTTGAGAAACTGCGAGGGTTGCACACTTCACATCTAAAGGTTGAGAAACTACGAGGGTTGCACACTTCACATCTAAAAGTTGAGAAACTACGAGGTTGCACACTTCACATCTAAAAGTTGAGGAACTGCGAGGTTGCACACTTCACATCTAAAAGTTGAGGAACTGGGAGGGTTGCACACTTCACATCTAAAAGTTGAGGAACTACGAGGGTTGCACACTTCACATCTAAAAGTTGAGGAACTACGAGGGTTGCACACTTCACATCTAAAAGTTGAGGAACTGGGAGGGTTGCACACTTCACATCTAAAAGTTGAGGAACTGCGATGGTTGCACACTTCACATCTAAAAGTTGAGGAACTGCGAGGGTTGCACATTTCACATCTAAAAGTTGAGAAACTGCGAGGGTTGCACACTTCACATCTAAAGGTTGAGAAACTACGAGGTTGCACACTTCACATCTAAAAGTTGAGAAACTACGAGGGTTGCACACTTCACATCTAAAAGTTGAGGAACTGCGAGGGTTGCACACTTCACATCTAAAAGTTGAGGAACTACGAGGGTTGCACACTTCACATCTAGAAGTTGAGGAACTGGGAGGGTTGCACACTTCACATCTAAAAGTTGAGGAACTGGGAGGGTTGCACACTTCACATCTAAAAGTTGAGGAACTGCGAGGGGTTGCACACTTCACATCTAAAAGTTGAGGAACTGGGAGGGTTGCACACTTCACATCTAAAAGTTGAGGAACTACGAGGGTTGCACACTTCACATCTAAAAGTTGAGGAACTACGAGGGTTGCACACTTCACATCTAAAAGTTGAGGAACTGGGAGGGTTGCACACTTCACATCTAAAAGTTGAGGAACTACGAGGGTTGCACACTTCACATCTAAAAGTTGAGGAACTGGGAGGGTTGCACACTTCACATCTAAAAGTTGAGGAACTACGAGGGTTGCACACTTCACATCTAAAAGTTGAGAAACTACGAGGTTGCACACTTCACATCTAAAAGTTGAGGAACTGCGAGGGTTGCACACTTCACATCTAAAAGTTGAGGAACTACGAGGGTTGCACACTTCACATCTAGAAGTTGAGGAACTGGGAGGGTTGCACACTTCACATCTAAAAGTTGAGGAACTGGGAGGGTTGCACACTTCACATCTAAAAGTTGAGGAACTGCGAGGGTTGCACACTTCACATCTAAAAGTTGAGGAACTGGGAGGGTTGCACACTTCACATCTAAAAGTTGAGGAACTACGAGGGTTGCACACTTCACATCTAAAAGTTGAGGAACTACGAGGGTTGCACACTTCACATCTAAAAGTTGAGGAACTGGGAGGGTTGCACACTTCACATCTAAAAGTTGAGGAACTACGAGGGTTGCACACTTCACATCTAAAAGTTGAGGAACTGGGAGGGTTGCACACTTCACATCTAAAAGTTGAGGAACTACGAGGTTGCACACTTCACATCTAAAAGTTGAGGAACTACGAGGGTTGCACACTTCACATCTAAAAGTTGAGGAACTGCGATGGTTGCACACTTCACATCTAAAAGTTGAGGAACTACGAGGGTTGCACACTTCACATCTAAAAGTTGAGGAACTGGGAGGGTTGCACACTTCACATCTAAAAGTTGAGGAACTGGGAGGGTTGCACACTTCACATCTAAAAGTTGAGGAACTGGGAGGGTTGCACACTTCACATCTAAAAGTTGAGGAACTGGGAGGGTTGCACACTTCACATCTAAAAGTTGAGGAACTGGGAGGGTTGCACACTTCACATCTAAAAGTTGAGGAACTGGGAGGGTTGCACACTTCACATCTAAAAGTTGAGGAACTGCGAGGGTTGCACACTTCACATCTAAAAGTTGAGGAACTGGGAGGGTTGCACACTTCACATCTAAAAGTTGAGGAACTACGAGGGTTGCACACTTCACATCTAAAAGTTGAGGAACTACGAGGTTGCACACTTCACATCTAAAAGTTGAGGAACTGGGAGGGTTGCACACTTCACATCTAAAAGTTGAGGAACTACGAGGGTTGCACACTTCACATCTAAAAGTTGAGGAACTACGAGGGTTGCACACTTCACATCTAAAAGTTGAGGAACTGGGAGGGTTGCACACTTCACATCTAAAAGTTGAGGAACTACGAGGGTTGCACACTTCACATCTAAAAGTTGAGGAACTGGGAGGGTTGCACACTTCACATCTAAAAGTTGAGGAACTACGAGGGTTGCACACTTCACATCTAAAAGTTGAGAAACTACGAGGTTGCACACTTCACATCTAAAAGTTGAGGAACTGCGAGGGTTGCACACTTCACATCTAAAAGTTGAGGAACTACGAGGGTTGCACACTTCACATCTAGAAGTTGAGGAACTGGGAGGGTTGCACACTTCACATCTAAAAGTTGAGGAACTGGGAGGGTTGCACACTTCACATCTAAAAGTTGAGGAACTACGAGGGTTGCACACTTCACATCTAAAAGTTGAGGAACTGGGAGGGTTGCACACTTCACATCTAAAAGTTGAGGAACTACGAGGGTTGCACACTTCACATCTAAAAGTTGAGGAACTGGGAGGGTTGCACACTTCACATCTAAAAGTTGAGGAACTACGAGGGTTGCACACTTCACATCTAAAAGTTGAGGAACTACGAGGTTGCACACTTCACATCTAAAAGTTGAGGAACTGCGATGGTTGCACACTTCACATCTAAAAGTTGAGGAACTACGAGGGTTGCACACTTCACATCTAAAAGTTGAGGAACTACGAGGGTTGCACACTTCACATCTAAAAGTTGAGGAACTGCGATGGTTGCACACTTCACATCTAAAAGTTGAGGAACTACGAGGGTTGCACACTTCACATCTAAAAGTTGAGGAACTACGAGGGTTGCACACTTCACATCTAAAAGTTGAGGAACTGCGAGGGTTGCACACTTCACATCTAAAAGTTGAGGAACTGCGAGGGTTGCACACTTCACATCTAAAAGTTGAGGAACTGGGAGGGTTGCACACTTCACATCTAAAAGTTGAGGAACTGCGAGGGCTGCACACTTCACATCTAAAAGTTGAGGAACTGGGAGGGTTGCACACTTCACATCTAGAAGTTGAGGAACTCCGAGGGTTGCACACTTCACATCTAGAAGTTGAGGAACTGGGAGGGTTGCACACTTCACATCTAAAAGTTGAGGAACTGGGAGGGTTGCACACTTCACATCTAAAAGTTGAGGAACTGCGAGGGTTGCACACTTCACATCTAAAAGTTGAGAAACTACGAGGGTTGCACACTTCACATCTAAAAGTTGAGGAACTACGAGGGTTGCACACTTCACATCTAAAAGTTGAGAAACTGCAAAGGCTGCACACTTCACATCTAAAAGTTGAGGAACTGGGAGGGTTGCACACTTCACATCTAAAAGTTGAGGAACTGCGAGGGTTGCACACTTCACATCTAAAAGTTGAGGAACTGGGAGGGTTGCACACTTCACATCTAAAAGTTGAGGAACTGGGAGGGTTGCACACTTCACATCTAAAAGTTGAGGAACTGCGAGGGTTGCACACTTCACATCTAAAAGTTGAGGAACTGGGAGGGTTGCACACTTCACATCTAAAAGTTGAGGAACTGGGAGGGTTGCACACTTCACATCTAAAAGTTGAGAAACTACGAGGGTTGCACACTTCACATCTAAAAGTTGAGGAACTGCGAGGGTTGCACACTTCACATCTAAAAGTTGAGGAACTGGGAGGGTTGCACACTTCACATCTAAAAGTTGAGGAACTGGGAGGGTTGCACACTTCACATCTAAAAGTTGAGGAACTGGGAGGGTTGCACACTTCACATCTAAAAGTTGAGGAACTACGAGGGTTGCACACTTCACATCTAAAAGTTGAGGAACTGCGAGGGTTGCACACTTCACATCTAAAAGTTGAGGAACTACGAGGGTTGCACACTTCACATCTAAAAGTTGAGAAACTGGGAGGGTTGCACACTTCACATCTAAAAGTTGAGGAACTGGGAGGGTTGCACACTTCACATCTAAAAGTTGAGGAACTACGAGGGTTGCACACTTCACATCTAAAAGTTGAGGAACTGCGATGGTTGCACACTTCACATCTAAAAGTTGAGGAACTGGGAGGGTTGCACACTTCACATCTAAAAGTTGAGGAACTGGGAGGGTTGCACACTTCACATCTAAAAGTTGAGGAACTGGGAGGGTTGCACACTTCACATCTAAAAGTTGAGGAACTGGGAGGGTTGCACACTTCACATCTAAAAGTTGAGGAACTGGGAGGGTTGCACACTTCACATCTAAAAGTTGAGGAACTGGGAGGGTTGCACACTTCACATCTAAAAGTTGAGGAACTGGGAGGGTTGCACACTTCACATCTAAAAGTTGAGGAACTGGGAGGGTTGCACACTTCACATCTAAAAGTTGAGGAACTGCGAAGGTTGCACACTTCACATCTAAAAGTTGAGGAACTGGGAGGGTTGCACACTTCACATCTAAAAGTTGAGGAACTGGGAGGGTTGCACACTTCACATCTAAAAGTTGAGGAACTGGGAGGGTTGCACACTTCACATCTAAAAGTTGAGGAACTGGGAGGGTTGCACACTTCACATCTAAAAGTTGAGGAACTGGGAGGGTTGCACACTTCACATCTAAAAGTTGAGGAACTGGGAGGGTTGCACACTTCACATCTAAAAGTTGAGGAACTGGGAGGGTTGCACACTTCACATCTAAAAGTTGAGGAACTACGAGGGTTGCACACTTCACATCTAAAAGTTGAGGAACTGCGATGGTTGCACACTTCACATCTAAAAGTTGAGGAACTGGGAGGGTTGCACACTTCACATCTAAAAGTTGAGGAACTGGGAGGGTTGCACACTTCACATCTAAAATTTGAGGAACTGGGAGGGTTGCACACTTCACATCTAAAAGTTGAGGAACTGGGAGGGTTGCACACTTCACATCTAAAAGTTGAGGAACTGGGAGGGTTGCACACTTCACATCTAAAAGTTGAGGAACTGGGAGGGTTGCACACTTCACATCTAAAAGTTGAGGAACTGGGAGGGTTGCACACTTCACATCTAAAAGTTGAGGAACTGGGAGGGTTGCACACTTCACATCTAAAAGTTGAGGAACTGGGAGGGTTGCACACTTCACATCTAAAAGTTGAGGAACTGGGAGGGTTGCACACTTCACATCTAAAAGTTGAGGAACTGCGAAGGTTGCACACTTCACATCTAAAAGTTGAGGAACTGGGAGGGTTGCACACTTCACATCTAAAAGTTGAGGAACTGGGAGGGTTGCACACGTCACACTCACATCTAAAAGTTGAGGAACTGGGAGGGTTGCACACTTCACATCTAAAAGTTGAGGAACTGGGAGGGTTGCACACTTCACATCTAAAAGTTGAGGAACTGGGAGGGTTGCACACTTCACATCTAAAAGTTGAGGAACTGGGAGGGTTGCACACTTCACATCTAAAAGTTGAGGAACTGGGAGGGTTGCACACTTCACATCTAAAAGTTGAGGAACTGGGAGGGTTGCACACTTCACATCTAAAAGTTGAGGAACTGGGAGGGTTGCACACTTCACATCTAAAAGTTGAGGAACTGGGAGGGTTGCACACTTCACATCTAAAAGTTGAGGAACTACGAGGGTTGCACACTTCACATCTAAAAGTTGAGGAACTGGGAGGGTTGCACACTTCACATCTAAAAGTTGAGAAACTACGAGGGTTGCACACTTCACATCTAAAAGTTGAGGAACTGGGAGGGTTGCACACTTCACATCTAAAAGTTGAGGAACTGCGAGGGTTGCACACTTCACATCTAACAGTTGAGAAACTACGAGGGTTGCACACTTCACATCTAAAAGTTGAGAAACTACGAGGGTTGCACACTTCACATCTAAAAGTTGAGGAACTGCGAGGGTTGCACACTTCACATCTAAAAGTTGAGAAACTACGAGGGTTGCACACTTCACATCTAAAGGTTGAGAAAATACGAGGGTTGCACACTTCACATCTAAAAGTTGAGAAACTACGAGGGTTGCACACTTCACATCTAAAGGTTGAGAAACTACGAGGGTTGCACACTTCACATCTAAAAGTTGAGGAACTGGGAGGGTTGCACACTTCACATCTAAAAGTTGAGGAACTGGGAGGGTTGCACACTTCACATCTAAAAGTTGAGGAACTGGGAGGGTTGCACACTTCACATCTAAAAGTTGAGGAACTGGGAGGGTTGCACACTTCACATCTAAAAGTTGAGGAACTGCGAAGGTTGCACACTTCACATCTAAAAGAGAAGACCTCTCCTCGCCTTACTGACTGGTCAGTTGGATGTTGTTTGGACAAATGTGACTCCATGTTTTGAAGAAAATGTTAATAGAGACAAGGCAGTGATTGACTGTGTTCATGGGGCGGCAGCGTAGCCTAGTGGTTAGAGCGTTGGACTAGTAACCGGAAGGTTGCGAGTTCAAACCCCGAGCTGACAAGGTACAAATCTGTCGTTCTGCCCCTGAACAGGCAGTTAACCCACTGTTAGCCGTCATTGAAAATAAGAATGTGTTCTTAACTGACTTGCCTGGTTAAATAAAGGTCAAATTTAAAAATAAATGCCTGAGCCTGTAGTTCTTCAGAAGCTCAGTTTGTTTGGATGTGAAAGAGGCGCAGGTCTTCCATCACATATGCTTTCTGAGCCCTACAGGAGGAAGGAAATGTTGACCGTAAAATAGGGGGCATGCTACTGTTTAAAAACCTGCCTAAGCTATAATGTATTGTGCAAAAGACCAAGATACCTTGTTAACATTGTTAACACTAATATGAACTACAGTGACAGACTGAAATGATCTGAATTCACCCACATACCTTAAAATGATTTCAGGATAACATGGACATATGGAAGCTCACAGGAACGTCCTGGAATGGGTCATCATCTGATGAAGATTTATTTTTTTATCAATGAGAATGTCAGGACACCGAAGCGCTCAGTTAGCTAGCTAGCTAGTTAAAATAGCTTCCTGATTCATGCTCTATTAATGCTAAACTCAGCAAAAAAAATAAACGTCCTCTCACTGTCAACTGCATTTATTTTCAGCAAACTTAACGTGTGTAAATATTTGTATGAACATAACAAGATTCAACAACTAAGACATAAACTGAACAAGTTCCACAGACATGTGACTAACATAAATGGAATAATGTGTCCCTGAACAAAGGAGGGTCAAAATCAAAAGTAACAGTCAGTATCTGGTGTGGCCACCAGCTGCATTAAGTACTGCAGTGCATCTCTTCCTCATGGACGGCACCAGATTTACCAGTTCTTGCTGTGAGATGTTACCCCACTTTTCCACCAAGTCACCTGCAAGTTTCTGAACATTTCTGGGGGAATGGGCCTAGCCTTCACCCTCCGATCCAACAGGTCCCAGACGTGCTCAATGGGATTGAGATCCGGGCTCTTCGCTGGCCATGGCAGAACACTGACATTCCTGTCTTGCAGGAAATCACACACAGAACGAGCAGTATGCCTAGTGGCATTGTCATGCTGGGGGTCATGTCAGGATGAGCCTGCAGGAAGGGTACCACATGAGGGAGGAAGATGTATTCCCTGTAACGCACGGCGTGAGATTGCCTGCAATGACAACAAGCTCAGTCCGATGATGCTGTGACACCCCGCCCCAGACAATGACGGACCCTCCACCTCCAAATCGATCCCGCTCCAGAGTACAGGCCTCGGTGTAACGCTCATTGCTTCGACGAATAAACGCGAATCCGACCATCACCCCTGGTGAGACAAAACCGCGACTCGTCAGAGAAGAGCACTTTCTCCAGTCCTGTCTGGTCCAGAGACGGTGGGTTTGTGCCCATAGGCGACGTTGTTGCCAGATATCTGGTGAGGACCTGCCTTACAACAGGCCTACAAGCCCTCAGTCCAGCCTCTCTCAGCCTATTGCAGACAGTCTGAGCACTGACGGAGGGATTGTGTGTTAATGGTGTAACTCGGGCAGTTGCTGTTGCCATCCTGTACCTGTCCCGCAGGTGTGATGGCATCTTTCTTTGGTGTTTTTCAGAGTCAGTAGAAAGGCTTCTTTAGTGTCCTAAGTTTTCATTTCTTTGACATTAATTGCCTACCGTCTGAAGCTTTTAGTGTCTTAACGACCGTTCTACAGGTGCATGTTCATTAATTGTTTATGGTTCATTTAACAAGCATGAGAAACGTTAAACCCTTTACAATGAAGATCTGTGAAGTTATTTGTATTTTTTACTTAATTATCTTTGAAAGACAGGGTCCTGAAAAAAGACCCACTCCACTTCCGCATACTGCCCAAACAGATCCACAGATGACACAATCTCAATCGCACTCCACACTGCCCTTTCCCACCTGGACAAAAGGAACACCTATGTGAGAATGCTGTTCATTGACTACAGCTCAGTGTTCAACACCATGGTGCCCACAAAGCTCATCACTAAGCTAAGGAGCCTGGGACTAAACGCCTCCCTCTGCAACTGGATCCTGGACTTCCTGACGGGCCACCCCCTCTTGCACCATCGAGAGCATCCTGACCGGTTGCATCACTGCCTGGTATGGCAACTGCTCTGCATCCGACCACAAGGCGCTACATAGAGTAGTGCATATGGCCCAGTACATCAATGGGGCCAAGCTTCCTGCCATCCAGGACATATATACCAGGCGGTGTCAGAGGAAGGCCCAAAAAATTGTCGATGACTCCAATCACCCAAGTCATAGACTGTTCTCTCTGCTACCGCACGGCAAGCAGTACCGGAGTGCCAAGTCTTGGCAGGTGTAATTGATGGCAGAAGTGCTTGATGCAGGGCAGCCTGGCGCCCTCAAGCGCCAGGGGAGGGAAGAGCGGGAGCAGACGTGACATTCTTTTATTCAGTTTAGTCACAGGATTTATACATTTGCAGTATGTTTGCCAATCGGTTGTGCAGCCAGACTCATTTGCCATTCCTTTTGCCTCATCCCTTTCAACTATACAAATGTTCAATTCCTCATCAATCCGCTGGATTTAACAGTTTATGCAGTCATTTTCTTAATAGGTCCATGCGTATTAGTAACTGGGATAAGCAATTTCATAAATGTGTCAAGTGCAGTGTCTGTTTGGTCCTCATTACACACCACGGACCAATAAATATTATTTACATCAACAACATAGGAATCAGTAAAGACGTGATCAATACATGTTACTTACATTGTGTCTACCAACGCCCCTGGGAAAATGTACATTTGCTGAAGCATTATGACAACTCTGTGTCACAATGGTAGGGATTTACTGAGCTGGGCTTGGGTCATTGATAAGTCATTGTCTCAACGTAGCCTTATAATGCTGTGAAAGGATCCAGGAACCCAAATGATTTGGA
>NC_068443.1:45951476-45960769 GCF_023373465.1 Oncorhynchus keta
AACATTCAGGGCCTAAACTCATCAACCTATCAGTCAGCATGTGGAACATTCAGGGCCTAAACTCATCAACCTATCAGTTAGCATGTGGAACATTCAGGACCTAAACTCATCAACCTATCAGTTAGCATGTGGAACATTCAGGACCTAAACTCATCAACCTATCAGTTAGTTCAGGGCCTAAACTCATCAACCTATCAGTTAGTTCAGGGCCTAAACTCATCAACCTATCAGTCAGCATGTGGAACATTCAGGGCCTAAACTCATCAACCTATCAGTTAATACAGGGCCTAAACTCATCAACCTATCAGTCAGCATGGTGAACATTCAGGGTCTAAACTCATCAACCTATCAGTCAGCATGTTGAACATTCAGGGCCTAAACTCATCAACCTATCAGTCAGTACAGGGCCTAAACTCATCAACCTATCAGTTAGTACAGGGCCTAAACTCATCAACCTATCAGTCAGCATGTGGAACATTCAGGGCCTAAACTCATCAACCTATCAGTTAATACAGGGCCTAAACTCATCAACCTATCAGTCAGCATGGTGAACATTCAGGGCCTAAACTCATCAACCTATCAGTCAGCATGTGGAACATTCAGGGTCTAAACTCATCAACCTATCAGTTAGCATGTGGAACATTCAGGGCCTAAACTCATCAACCTATCAGTTAGCATGTGGAACATTCAGGGCCTAAACTCATCAACCTATCAGTCAGCATGTGGAACATTCAGGGCCTAAACTCATCAACCTTTGGACTGAATAGTTTAGAACTGGAGTTCAACAAAAATCTTAAAGATGTTGATGTCATCATTCTGCAGGAGACTTGGTGTAAGGCGGACATTGTCACTCACTGTCCCACAGGCTACAGAGAGGTCACTGTCCCACAGGCTACAGAGAGGTACTCATTCTGCAGGAGACTTGGTGTGTAAGGCTGACATTGTCACTCACTGTCCCACAGGCTACAGAGAGGTCACTGTCCCACAGGCTACAGAGAGGTCACTGTCCCACAGGCTACAGAGAGGTCACTGTCCCACAGGCTACAGAGAGGTCACTGTCCCACAGGCTACAGAGAGGTCACTGTCCCACAGGCTACAGAGAGGTCACTGCCCCACAGGCTACAGAGAGGTCACTGTCCCACAGGCTACAGAGAGATCACTGCCCCACAGGCTACAGAGAGGTCACTGTCCCACAGGCTACAGAGAGGTCACTGTCCCACAGGCTACAGAGAGGTCACTGTCCCACAGGCTACAGAGAGATCACTGCCCCACAGGCTACAGAGAGGTCACTGCCCCACAGGCTACAGAGAGGTCACTGTCCCACAGGCTACAGAGAGGTACTCATTCTGCAGGAGACATGGTGTAAGGCAGACACTGTCACTCACTGTCCCCACAGGCTACAGAGAGGTCACTGTCCCACAGGCTACATAGAGGTCACTGTCCCACAGGCTACAGAGAGGTCATTGCCCCACAGGCTACAGAGAGGTCACTGTCCCACAGGCTACAGAGAGGTCACTGTCCCACAGGCTACAGAGAGGTCACTGTCCCACAGGCTACAGAGAGGTCACTGTCCCACAGGCTACAGAGAGGTCACTGCCCCACAGGCTACAGAGAGGTCACTGTCCCACAGGCTACAGAGAGGTCACTGCCCCACAGGCTACAGAGAGGTCACTGTCCCACAGGCTACAGAGAGGTCACTGTCCCACAGGCTACAGAGAGGTCACTGTCCCACAGGCTACAGAGAGATCACTGCCCCACAGGCTACAGAGAGGTCACTGCCCCACAGGCTACAGAGAGGTCACTGTCCCACAGGCTACAGAGAGGTACTCATTCTGCAGGAGACATGGTGTATAAGGCTGACATTGTCACTCACTGTCCCACAGGCTACAGAGAGGTCACTGTCCCACAGGCTACATAGAGGTCACTGTCCCACAGGCTACAGAGAGGTCACTGTCCCACAGGCTACAGAGAGGTCACTGTCCCACAGGCTACAGAGAGGTCACTGTCCCACAGGCTACAGAGAGGTCACTGTCCCACAGGCTACAGAGAGATCACTGTGCCGTCACAGAAACACAGCTCTGTCAATAGAGGCAGAGACTCTGGAGGACCGATCATTTGGTACAAATCCCCTCAAAATGGGTAAATATCACATTTGGTTAAAACTGAAAAAAGAACTTGTACTGACTGAAAAAGATGTGTTCCTTTGCGCAATATATATCCCCCCAGAATCCCCATATTACTCAGAGGAGATTTTCCCCACCCTTGAGGAAGAGAGGTGCCATTTCCAGGCCCAGGAAATGTGCTCATCTGTGGGGACACAAATGCGGAAACAGGAACACTACCTGATCTAACGACCACGCGAGGGGACAGCTTTATTACAGGCCATAATGTCTCTAACTGTCTTCATCTCCCCATAGAAACAACAGTGACAGACCACATGAGGGGACAGCTTTATTACAGGCCATACTGTCTCAAACTGTCTTCATCTCCCCCATAGAAACAACAGTAACAGACCACACGAGGGGACAGCTGTATTACAGGCCATACTGTCTCAAACTGTCCTCATCTCCCCATAGAAACAACAGTAACAGACCACACGAGGGGACAGCTGTATTACAGGCCATACTGTCTCAAACTGTCCTCATCTCCCCATAGAAACAACAGTGACAGACCACATGAGGGGACAGCTGTATTACAGGCCATACTGTCTCTAACTGTCTTCATCTCCCCATAGAAACAACAGTGACAGACCACATGAGGGGACAGCTGTATTACAGGCCATACTGTCTCAAACTGTCTTCATCTCCCCCATAGAAACAACAGTGACATCAACAACAGAAGGGATCTGTTTCAGCTCTGTAGAAGCCTGGGTCTGTACTTTGTCAATGGTCGGTTACGGGGGAGACTCTTTGGGGAGATTCACCTACTGATCACCTCTTGGACACAGTACAGTAGACTACATGATCACAGACATTGACCCTTTCTCTCTCAGCTCATTCACTGTCAAGCCACTAACACTTCTGTCTGATCACAGCCAAATGACCTTGTTGCTCAAGAGAACAGACTTGGAAACAACCACACATTCACAGCCCAGTAAGCTGTACAACATCAGAAATGTATACAGATGGGCCCAAAACAGCACAGAAGAATACCAGAAATGCAACCTGTAACCAAAATATCCAAACACTCTTAGATAACTTTCTGGACAAATACATTCACTAACAGTAAAGAAGGCATCAATCTGGCAGTACAAAACATCAACTATATATTCAGGCAAACGGCAAAATTGAAATTGATAAAAAAAAAATACAAAAAAAGACCACAGATGACAACTGGTTTGATGCAGATTGTAAATATATAAGGAATAAACTTAGAACACTATCCAACCAAAATCACAGAGACCTAAATAATGGTGAATTACGCCTTCATTACTATGAGGCTTTAAAACTCTAGAAACATACACTCAGAACCATAAAGCACAGAGACCCAAATAATGGTGAATTACGCCTTCATTACTATGAGGCTTTAAAACTCTAGAAACATACACTCAGAACCATAAAAGCACAGAGACCCAAATAATGGTGAATTACGCCTTCATTACTATGAGGCTTTAAAACTCTAGAAACATACACTCAGAACCATAAAAGCACAGAGACCCAAATAATGGTGAATTACGCCTTCATTACTATGAGGCTTTAAAACTCTAGAAACATACACTCAGAACCATAAAAGCACAGAGACCTAAATAATGGTAAATTGGCCGCTATTCTAGAAAAAAATCCTTAGCCCCTGGGTGCTGGGTCTCTGACACCAGAGGTGAAATACCTACTCTTCGCAGATGACCTATGCCTGCTGTCACCCACAGCACATGGCCTTACAGCAGAGCCTGGACCTGCTAGAGCAGTACTGCCAGACCTGGGCCCTGGCAAAACCCCAAAAAGACTCAAATAATGATTTTCCAGAGAAGATCCAGATCTCAGGGAATTAGACCAAAGTTCTCAACAGGTACAAAATAAGTAGGGTACTGCACACACCACAAGTACTGAGGTTTAAAAATAAGCTCAACTGGACACTTTAATGAGGTAGAATGCCCTGCATGCTTTCTCTCTCAGTTCATTCCATTAAAAACTAATTCAAATTGAAATACCTATTAAAATTTGTCTAAAACTAATTGAATGTGTCATTGAACCACCAATTGCACTTCATGGCAGCGAGGTTTGGGATCCAATCACCACCTTCCGGAGACACCTGAAACCCCACCTCTTAAGGAATACCTAGGATAGGATAAGTAATCCTTTCTCACCCCCCTTTTAAGATTTAGATGCACTATTGTAAAGTGACTGTTCCACTGGATGTCATAAGGTGAATGCACTACTTGTAAGTCCGCTCTGGATAAGAGCGTCTGCTAAATGACTTAAATGTAAAATGTAAGATTTCATCAAATTGGACAAACACCATTGAAACCCTGCATGCAGAGTTCTGTAAGATTCTCCTACATGTCCAGAGGAAAACTACAAAGAATGTATGCAGGGCAGAATTAGGCCAATATCCACTAATAATACAAACTCAGAAAAGAGCAATTAAGTTTTGGAAACTAAAACAGTGACCCCATCTCATATCATTGCCAAGCCCTGTAATGCCAAGAACTGAGCAAGAAGAGTACCCTCATCCAGCTGGTCCTGGGGCTGAAAACTTGTCACAACACACTGAAGCCTCAGTCCTCTACCAGCTGGTCCTGGGGGCTGAACTAACCTGTTCTACTGAAGCCTCAGTCCCTCATCCAGCTGGTCCTGGGGCTGAAGTTCAGTCTTCAACCTGTTCTACTAACACACTGAAGCCTTCAGTCCTCATTCAGTCATCCAGCTGGAAGTCCTGGGGCTGAGTTCACAAACCTGTTCTACTAACACACTGGAAGCTCCAGTCCCCCATCCAGCTGGTCCTGGTCCTGAGTTTACAAACCTGTTCTACTAACACTGGAAGCCTCAGTCCCCTCATCCAGCTGGTCCTGGAGTTCACAAACCTGTTCTACTAACACACTGAAGCCTCAGTCCCCTCATCCAGCTGGTCCTGGTGCTTTCACTAACCTGTTCTACTAACACACTGAAGCCTCAGTCCCCTCATCCAGCTGGTCCTGGGGCTGAGTTCACTAACCTGTTCTACTAACACACTGAAGCCTCAGTCCCCTCATCCAGCTGGTCCTGGGGCGAGTTCACAAACCTGTTCTACTAACACACTGAAGCCTCAGTCCTCTCATCCAGCTGGTCCTGGGGCTGAGTTCACTAACCTGTTCTACTAACACACTGAAGCCTCAGTCCCCTCATCCAGCTGGTCCTGAGTTCACTAACCTGTTCTACTAACACACTGAAGCCTCAGTCCCCTCATCCAGCTGGTCCTGAGTTCACAAACCTGTTCTACTAACACACTGAAGCCTCAGTCCTCTCATCCAGCTGGTCCTGGGGCTGAGTTCACTAACCTGTTCTACTAACACACTGAAGCCTCAGTCCCTCATCCAGCTGGTCCTGGAGTTCACAAACCTGTTCTACTAACACACTGAAGTTTCAGTCCCCTCATCCAGCTGGTCCTGGGGCTGAGTTCACAAACCTGTTCTACTAACACACTGAAGCTCTCAGTCCCCCCATCCAGCTGGTCCTGGGCTGAGTTCACTAAGCTCTCAGTCTCATCCTGTTCTACTAAACACACTGAAGCCTCAGTCCCCTCATCCAGCTGGTCCCTGAGTTCACTAACCTGTTCTACTAACACACTGAAGCCTCAGTCCCCTCATCCAGCTGGTCCTGAGTTCACAAACCTGTTCTTACTAACACACTGAAGCCTTCAGTCCTCTCATCCAGCTGGTCCTGGGGCTGAGTTCACAAACCTGTTCTACTAACACACTGAAGCCTCAGTCCCTTCATCCAGCTGGTCCTGGGGCTGAGTTCACTAACCTGTTCTACTAACACACTGGAAGCCTCAGTCCCCTCATCCAGCTGGTCCTGGGGTGAGTTCTCACTAACCTGTTCTACTAACACACTGAAGCCTCAGTCCCCCATCCAGCTGGTCCTGGGTTCACAAACCTGTTCTACTAACACACTGGAAGCCTCAGTCCCTCATCCAGCTGGTCCTGAGTTCACTAACCTGTTCTACTAACACACTGGGAAGCCTCAGTCCCCTCATCCAGCTGGTCCTGAGTTTGACCTGTTCTACTAACACACTGGCCTTCCTCCCATGGTCCTGAGTTCACTAACCTGTTCTACTAACCCACTGAAGCCTGGTCCCCCTCATCCAGCTGGTCCTGAGTTCACAAACCTGTTCTACTAACACACTGAAGCCTCAGTCCTCATCCAGCTGGTCCTGAGTTCACAAACCTGTTCTACTAACACACTGAAGCCTCAGTCCCCTCATCCAGCTGGTCCTGAGTTCACTAACCTGTTCTACTAACACACTGAAGCCTCAGTCCTCTCATCCAGCTGGTCCTGGGGCTGGAGTTCACTAACCTGTTCTACTAACACACTGAAGCCTCAGTCCCTCATCCAGCTGGTCCTGGGGCTGAGTTCACTAACCTGTTCTACTAACACACTGAAGCCTCAGTCCCTCATCCAGCTGGTCCTGGGGCTGAGTTCACTAACATGTTCTACTAACACACTGAAGCCTCAGTCCTCATCCAGCTGGTCCTGGGTTCACAAACCTGTTCTACTAACACACTGAAGCCTCAGTCCCTCATCCAGCTGGTCCTGAGTTCACTAACCTGTTCTACTAACACACTGGAAGCCTTCAGTCCCCTCATCCAGCTGGTCCTGAGTTCACAACCTGTTCTACTAACACACTGAAGCCTCAGTCCCCTCATCCAGCTGGTCCTGAGTTCACTAACCTGTTCTACTAACACACTGAAGCCTCAGTCCCCTCATCCAGCTGGTCCTGAGTTCAGTTCTACTAACACACTGAAGCCTCAGTCCCCTCATCCAGCTGGTCCTGAGTTCACAAACCTGTTCTACTAACACACTGAAGCCTCAGTCCGCTCATCCAGCTGGTCCTGAGTTCACTAACCTGTTCTACTAACACACCAGCCTCAGTCCTCATCCAGCTGGTCCTGAGTTCACTAACCTGTTCTACTAACACACTGAAGCCTCAGTCCCCCTCATCCAGCTGGTCCTGGGGCTGAGTTCACAGACCTGTTCTACTAACACACTGAAGCCTCAGTCCCCTCATCCAGCTGGTCCTGGGGGTGAGTTCACAACCTGTTCTACTAACACACTGAAGCCTCAGTCCGCTCACTCAGCTGGTCCTGAGTTCACTAACCTGTTCTACTCCAGCTGGTCCCCTGGCTGGCTGAGTTCACAAACCTGTTCTACTAACACACTGAAGCCTCAGTCCCCTCATCCAGCTGGTCCTGAGTTCACTAACCTGTTCTACTAACACACTGAAGCCTCAGTCCCCTCATCCAGCTGGTCCTGGGGCTGAGTTCACTAACCTGTTCTACCAACACACTGGAAGCCCTCAGTCCCCCTCATCCAGCTGGTCCTGAGTTCACAAACCTGTTCTACTAACACACTGAAGCCTCAGTCCCCCATCCAGCTGGTCCTGGAGTTCACTAACCTGTTCTACTAACACACTGGAAGCCTCAGTCCCCTCTATCCAGCTGGTCCTGAGTTCACTAACCTGTTCTACTACCACACTGAAGCCCCAGACCAGAACATTCAATCAATCAGAATAAACCAAATTACAACACAGTCAAAACAACACTACATCTTATTGGGAAACACAAACACAAAGCAAAATGCAGTGCTATTCTGGCCCTAAATGGACAGTACACCGTGACTAACTATTTGACCATGGTTACTTAGACATACCTGGACACAGTACAGGCTCAGTGAGCACAGCCTTACATTGAGAAGGGTGACACAGGGAAAACCTGGCTCCCTGTAGAGAGGAAAGGCCAAAATCACTGCACCAGCAGAACCTGGCCTCTGTAGAGGGAAAGGCCAGTAACCACAGCAGAACCTGGCTCCCTGTAGAGGAAAGGCTGTGCAACCACTGAACAACAGCAGAACCTGGCTCCCTGTAGAGGAAAGGCTGTGCAACCACTGCACCACAGCAGAACCTGGCTCCATGTAGAGGAAAGGCTGTGCAACCACTGCACCACAGCAGAACCTGGCTCCCTGTAGAGGAAAGGCTGTGCAACCACTGCACCACAGCAGAACCTGGCTCCCCTGTGCAACCACTGAACAACAGCAGAACCTGGCTGTGCTGTGCAACCACTGCCCCACAGCAGAACCTGGCTCCATGTAGAGGAAAGGCTGTGCAACCACTGCACAACAGCAGAACCTGGCTCCCTGTAGAGGGAAAAGGCTGTGCAACCACCGGAACACAGCAGAACCTGGCTCCTGTAGAGGAAAGGCTGTGTAACCACTGAACAACAGCAGAACCTGGCTCCCTGTAGAGGAAAGGCTGTGTAACCACTGAAAACAGCAGAACCTGGCTCCCTGTAGAGGAAAGGCAACCACTGAACCACAGCAGAACCTGGCTCCCTGTAGAGGAAAGGCTGTGTAACCACTGAACAACAGCAGAACCTGGCTCCCTCAACCACTGCACCACAGAGAACCTGACCCTGTAGAGGAAAGCACTGTAACCACTGCACAACAGCAGAACCTGGCTCCCTGTAGAGGAAAGGCTGTGCAACCACTGCACCACAGCAGAACCTGGCTCCCTGTAGAGGAAAGGCTGTGTAACCACTGCACCACAGCAGAACCTGGCTCCTGTAGAGGAAAGGCTGTGTAACCACTGAACAACAGCAGAACCTGGCTCCCCTGTAGAGGAAAGGCTGTGCAACCACTGCACAACAGCAGAACCTGGCTCCCTGTAGAGGAAAGGCTGTGCAACCACTGAACAACAGCAGAACCTGGCTCCTGTAGAGGAAAGGCTGTGTAACCACTGCCACCACAGCAGAACCTGGCTCCCTGTAGAGGAAAGGCTGTGCAACCACTGAACAACAGCAGAACCTGGCTCTGTAGAGGAAAGGCTGTGCAACCACTGCAACAGCAGAACCTGAGACGGAGCTGCATTTCCTGACAAAATGTAAAAATATAAAAATAAATTATAGTGTTTCCAAATGTGAAACCCTTATTCCACGTTCCAAAGACCTCTCTCTGATGAGAATAGGCTACCCGCCCTGTTGGTGGAGGACGAGAGAGCTGTGGGTTACAGCGCACTACATTGAAGACCTCACGAGAGTAGGCCACCAGTCCTGTTGGGAGACACAGAGAGCTGTGGGTTGGCAGCGCATCTACATTGAAGACCTC
>NC_068443.1:45960869-45967637 GCF_023373465.1 Oncorhynchus keta
CATAGTTACACTGTGTAATCATTGACGTCCCAGGAGCGGTAAACACTGTTGAAGTGTATAACTGTAATACATACATCCAGACACAGCATCATTCAAATACTGGAGTTTGATACACCTGGTATTAGATATGACACCAACAAAAAAAAAAACTTGATAAATAGCGATTTTCGTAAATTAACTTTGACAAACAAATACGCACAATCGTTTGTCTCTACATTACTACCATATTCCTCTTAATTGTACATTTTTTGCTTAACTTGTTATGGCGTTATAACTACTTACACCTGCTTCCCCCGTAATGTCAGCCATCTTTGCTGAAGAAATTCACCAGGGACGGGTGGCTCGCGTGAAATTACTCATTAATATGAAGTCATATAAAAACCTTGGGACCCAAATGCATAATGAGTGCCCTAACTCCCCTTGTGGTGGTCTGGAGCAATGAAGCCGTGACGCTGGGTCCCTCTAAGTCCCGCGGCGTAAAGCTCACATCTTTTAAAGGAGGAACAACTGTACCAACACCAAGTCCTACAGTAATGACAGTTATTACATTATTCGATTCACAATCCAAACATGAAAAATCAAAAACATCTTACCACCCTTCTCCACTATGTCAGAGAGAAGATGCATATCCCTCCTATTGTATTCAAATTATGAAATATATTTTTTCATTCCTCTTGTTAAAATTACATCAGACATACTTTAATAAAAGCATACCTTTGATAAAATGACTTTTGCGATCAGGAAAGCACTTGTGGTTGCTGTGGTTATCTGTGATGGAAAGACCGAGCAGAAAACAGTTACTACTTGTAGTTGACATTAAATACATTAAAATCAGTAAAAATGAAATCATGAAAAGAAAATATGTCACTGCATCATAAGTGAACTATTGAAGAAAAAAATTTAAAAAACAGGAAAGGTGTTGCCATGCAATTACTGTCTATTCGATTCACTGCTGGACTGAAAACAGGCACAATGAACATCTAAAACAGGACGTGCACAGGGGAAACAGCATCCTCTAGAGTAGCAAATGTGAAAATGTGTTTGAGTCATAGGATGGTTCACCTACCGCTATGGCCCACCAGTGACGCAGTTTACAAACAGCATAGGCCAAGATTAGGGCTGCAAACCGTAACACAGCCAGGAGCTAGGGAATATTCAGTCGCAATTTACGTCATAATTTCTGCCTGATCCGGATAACAAATGAGCACTGTACTCTGAGCAAAGACGCAGCATAATGGACTTACTAATATGTCGAAGAATGAGGCGTGGTAGTCATAGTGTAAGACCTCCTTATCGAGCCGCGTCTCGATTCCTCCATTCACCTATGAAGACAAAAAAAAAAAAAAAATGGATGACAGATACAAAATACCCAAATCTGTAGTCAATACATCGAGTTAACTTGTCATAGATTCAATTCATTCTTAAAATATCAAACATTTTCAGTATTCCCCCATTCAGATATGCGACTTGCTATGTTATCCATGATTGGAATGCATTTTTGTAACAACTGTGTTGGCGGCATTGGCAATGTAGGTGAGCAACCGGTCAAAATGTTACTTTGGAGACAGAGTAAATATTACATTTATTTTTATTTGACCTTTATTTAACTAGGCAGGTCAGTTAAGAACAAATTCTTATTTTCAATAATGGGGCAGAACGACAGATTTTTACCTTGTCAGCTCGGTGATTTGATCTTGCAAACTTTCGGTTAATAGTCCAATGCTCTAACCACTTGGCTACCTGCCACCCCATGAACAAGATGATATCAAATCAAATGTATTTATTTAGCCCTTCGTACATCAGCTGATATCTCAAAGTGCTGTACAGAAACCCAGCCTAAAACCCCAAACAGCAAGCAATGCAGGTGTAGAAGCACAGTTCAATCATAGATTGAAAAGCCTGAGAAGTTTGTGTGTGAGTTACTATTTTTTAAAGGTCAAAGAGTCAGTGTAGAAACTGGTAGAGAACACCAAGATTGGCAAATTCGCCACTGGCGCCCTGTGCTCTTCACAGGTGAAAGCAGGTTCACACTGAGAATGTGACAGTCTGGAGACGCCGTGGAGAACATTCTGCTGCCGGCAACATCCTCCAGCATGACCGGTTTGGCGTTGGGTCAGTCATGGTGTGGGGTGGCATTTCTTTGGGGGGCCGCACAGCCCTCCATGTGCTCGCCAGAGGTAGCCTGACTGCCATTAGGTACCGAGATGAGATCCTCAGACCCCTTGTGAGACCATATGCTGGTGCGGTTGGCCCTGGGTTCCTCCTAATGCAAGACCATGCTAGACCTCATGTGGCTGGAGTGTGTCAGCAGTTCCTGCAAGAGGAAGGCATTGATGATTTAGTCCAGGTTTGGGAAGAGATCCCCTCAGGAGACCATCCGCCACCTCATCAGGAGCATGCCCAGGCGTTGTAGGGAGGTCATACAGGCACGTGGAGGCCACACACACTACAGAGCCCTCATTTTGACTTGTTTTAAGGACATTACATCAAAGTTGGATCAGCCTGTAGTGTGGTTGTCCACTTTAATTTTGAGTGTGACTCCCAAATCCAGACCTCCATGGGTTGATAAATGATCAATGAAAATCAAATTGTGTGATTGTTGTCAGCACATTCAACTATATAAAGAAAAAGTATTTAATAAGAATATTTCATTCATTCAGATCTAGGATGTCTTATTTTAGTGTTCACTTTTGAGCAGTGCATATATATCCCCATATTAGTCAGAGGGAGATTTTCCCCACCCTTGAGGAAGAGACGTGCCATTTCCAGGCCCAGGGAAATGTGCTCATCTGTGGGGACACAAATGCATGCACAGGAACACTACCTGATCTAACGACCACCACGCGAGGGGACAGCTTTATTACAGGCCATACTGTCTCTGTCTTCATCTCCCCCATAGAAACAGTGACAGCACTGTCACAAACACAGAAAGGAATCTGTTGCAGCTCTGTCAATGGTAGGTTACGGGGAGACTCTTTTGGGGAGATTCACCTACTGCTCACCTCTTGGACACAGTACAGTAGACTATATGATTACAGACACTGTCAAGCCACTAACACCTCTGTCTGATCACAACCAAATGACCTTGTTCCTCAAGAGAACAGACTTGGAAACAACCACACATTCACAGCCCAGTAAGCTGTACAACATCAGAAATGTATACAGATGGGCCCAAAACAGCACAGAAGAATACCAGAAATGCAACCTGTAACCAAAATATCCAAACACTCTTAGATAACTTTCTGGATGCCACATTCACTCACAGTAAACACAATCTAGGAATATATACAGGCAAAAACTACAAAATCAGCAAAAACAGAAATTGATAAATAAACAAAACAAAAGACCAGATGACAGCTGGTTTTATGCAGGTTATGCAAAATAAGAGGGAAAAAAATACAGAAACACGATCAAACCAAAGCACAGAAACCCCCCCAAATGGTGAATTACACCATTACTGTGAGACATTAAAAACTATTAACGTACACTCAGAACCCAAAAAAAGCACAGTACAACAGCAAGCGGCTGGACACTCAATTGAGGAGTCCATAAACAAACAACTTCTGGCTAAATTAGAACCCCCCAAAAAAAGGGGAATTAGCAATACAAAATGGAGACACACATGGACAACCCATTTTAAAACTCTACAACACCGTTCAAATTGACAAAACGAGAGCGTCAAATTCATGAGAAGTTTAATGGATTAGAAAAAGCTATAAAAGGACAATCAACATCCACTGGACTCCCCCATTACTGACTGGGAGCTCTATAAGAAACTAAACTATTACTGACCAGGAGCTCTAAGAAACTAAACTATTACTGACCAGAGCTCTATAAGAAACTAAACTATTACTGACCAGGAGCTCTATAAGAAACTAAACTATTACTGACCAGGAGCTCTATAAGACACTAAACCATTACTGACCAGGAGCCTCTATAAGACACTAAACTATTACTGACCAGGAGCTCTATAAGAAACTGAACTATTACTGACCAGGAGCTCTATAAGAAACTAAACTATTACTGACCAGGAGCTCTATAGGAAACTAACCTTACTGACCAGGGAGCTCTATAAGAAATCAAAACTATTACTGACCAGGGCTCTATAGGAAACTAAACTATTACTGACCAGGAGCCTCTATAAGAAACTAAACTATTACTGACCAGGAGCCTCTATAAATAAAACTAAACTATTACTGACCAGGAGCTCTATAGGAAACTAAACTACTGACCAGGAGCTCTATAAGAAACTAAACTATTACTGACCAGGAGCTCTATAGGAAACTAAACTATTACTGACCAGAGCTCTATAAGAAACTGAACTATTACTGACCAGGAGCTCTATAAGAAACTGAACTATTACTGACCAGGAGCTCTATAAGAAACTAAACTATTACTGACCGGGAGCTCTATAAGAAACTGAACTATTACTGACCAGAGCTCTATAAAACTAAACTATTAGAAACTAAACTGAACTATTACTGACCGGGAGCTCTATAAGAAAACTAAACTATTACTGACCAGAACTCCACGCAAGAAACTTCAGGCTCTCAAATTTAAAAAACATGCGGACCTGATGGCACCCTAAGTAGGATACTCAATTCACTAGTGAAAAATGTCAATCGGCTGTATTAAAACTGTTTAATTTGATCAGAATTGTAGGTTATTTCCTGAAATCAGGACTCATAACATGATCTTTAACAGAGACAAATTTGACCAGAACAATTACAGAGGCATTTGTGTGAACAGTAAACTGGGGAAGGTTTGCTATAGTATTAAGAGTTCTAAACTTCCTTAATAAGCACAATGTCTTGAGTAAAAGCCAAAATGGATTCATACCAAAACTTCACACAACTGATCATAATTACACCCCACACACCCTGATAGATAAAACATGTCCACCAAAATAAATGCTTGCTTTATCAACATTGTTCTACAGTTAGAGAGTGGTGTAGGGGTAAAACATTACATAATTTAATCAATGTATACTGGCAATACGTGCAGCATCAAAATTGGTGCACGAGGTGTGGTGTCAACTTGCAAAACAAGATGTCACTCAATGGGACAAACACCCCGTTGAAGCCCTGCATGCAGAGTTCTGTACAATTCTCCTACATGTCCAAAGGAAAACAAAATGTATGCAGGGCAGAATTAGGTCAATATCCACTAATAATAAAAACTCAAAAAAGAGCAATTACATTTTGGAAACATCTAAAAATACAGTGACCCCCTCATATCATTACCACACCCTGCAATGGGGTGGCAGGTAGCCAAGTGGTTAGAGCGTTGGGCCAGTAACCGAAAGGTTGAAGGTAAAAATCTGTCGCTCTGTCCCTGAACAACGCAGTTAACCCACTGTTCCCGGTAGGCCGTCATTGTAAATAAGTCCCCTCATCTACCTGGTCCCGAGTTCACAAACCTCTAACACAAGCCTAAGGACAAGAACATCCAATCAATCAGATTAAAAACAAAAATGACAACGCAGTGAAAACAAAACACTGCAAAAAATAAACTCCCCTTTTCAGGACCCTGTCTTTCAAATATTATTTTTACGAATTCAAATAACGTCACAGATCTTCACTGTAAAAATGGTTTAAAACACTGCTGTTTTACAATAAACAATTAATGAACATGCACCTGTGGAACGGTCATTAATAAATTAACAGCTTACAGACAATAAAAGATACGCAGGGTCCCTGCTCATCTGCGTGAACGTCCCTTAGACATGCTGCAAGGAGGCATGAGGACTGCAGATGTGGCCATGGTAATAAATTGCGTACTGTGAGACGCTTAAGACAGCACTACAGGGAGACAGGACAGACAGCTGATCATCCTCGCAGTGGCAGACCACGTGTAACACCTGCACAGGATTGGTACATCCAACATCACACCTGCGGGACAGGTACAGGATGGCAACAACTGCCCGAGTTACACCAGGAACACTCAACTGGCCCAGCTGTGCTCAGACTGTCCTCACTAGGCTGGAGAGAGGCTGGACTGAGGGCTTGTAGGCCTGTTGTAAGGCAGGTCCTCCCCAGACATCACCGACAACAACATCTCCTATGGGCACAAAACCCACCGTCGCTGGACCAGACAGCACTGGCAAAAAGTGCTCTTCACTGACAAGTCAGCGGTTGTGTCTCACCAGGGTGATGGTCGGATTCACGGTTAACGTTGAAGGAATGAGCATTACACTGACGCCTGTACTCTGGAGCGGGATCGATTTGGAGGTGGGGGGTCTGTCATGGTCTGGGGCGGTGTGTCACAGCATCTGAGCTTGTTGTCATTGCAAACAATCTCAACGATATGCACTACAGGGAATACATCCTCCTCCCTCATGTGGTACCCTTCCTGCAGGCTCATCCTAACATGACAATACCACTAGCCATACTGCTTGTTCTGTGCATGATTTCCTGCAAGACAAGAATGTCAGTGTTCTGCCATGGCCAGCTGAATAGCCCAGATCTGTTCGATCGGAGGGTGAGGGCAAGGGCCATTCCCTCAGAAATGTCTGGGAACTTGCAGGTAGGTGCCTTGGTGGAAGAGTGGGGTAACATCTCATAGCAAGAACTGTCAAATCTGGTGCAGTCCATGAGGAGGAGATGCACTGCAGTACTTAATGCAGCTGATGGCCACACCAGATACTGACTGTTACTTTTCATTTGAACCCCCTGTTCAGGGACATATTATTCCATTTCTGTTATTCACATGTCTGTGGAACTTGTTCAGTTTGTCTCAGTTGTTGAATCTTATGTTCATACAAATATT